>NW_012285129.1:0-12220 GCF_000151885.1 Dipodomys ordii | reverse complement strand
TCGGGACACAGCAGGGACACAACAGGGGACAGAGGGGACACACCGGTGGACAACGGGGACACAGCAGGACAGCGCGGGGGTCACAGTGGGAAACAGCTGAGACACAGGGGACACAGGGGGCGACACAAAGGGACACAGGGGGACACAGCGGGACACAGCGAGGACACAGCGGGGAAAAAGCGGGGGACACAGTGGGGGACACAGCAGTAAAAAGCGGGGGACACAGCGGGACTCAGCTGGGGACACATCAAAAGACACAGCGGGTGACACAGCGGGGGAAACAGCGGGAAACAGCGGGGGACACAGCGAGGGCACAGCAGGAAACACCGGGGTACACAGAGGCAGACACAGCGGTACACAACAGGACACAGCGGGGACACAGCGGGACACAGCGGGACACAGCAGGGACACAGCAGGACACAGCGGGGACACAGCGGGGACACAGCGTGACACAGCGGGACCCAGCGGGGACACAACGAGGACACAGCGGGACACAGCGGGACACAGCGGGGACACAGAGGCGGACACAGCAGAACACAGCGGGACACAGCGGGGCACAGCGGGACACAGCGAGGACACAGCGAGGACACAGTGGGACACAGCGGGGAACACAGCGGGGGACACAGCGGGACACCGGGGGACACAGCATGGACACAGCAAGTCAAAGCGGGGAAATAGTGGGGGACACAGCAGGGGACACAGCAGGATACAGAAGGACACAGCGAGGACACAGAGGGATACAGGAGGACACAGAGGGGATACAGCGGGGAAACAGCGGGGGACACATTGGGACACTTCGGGGACACAGAGGGACTTAGCGGTTACACAGTGAGGACACACCAGGGACACAGCGGGACACAGCGGGGACACAGCGGGGTCACAGGGGGACACAGGGGGACCCAGCGGGGACACAGCGGGGACACATCGGTTCACAGCGGGGGACAAAGCAGGGGACACAGCGGGGGACAGCGGGGACACAGAGGGACACAGCAGGACACAGCGGGGAAAAAGCAAGGACACAACGGGACACAGCAGGACACAGCGGGGGACACAGCAGGGGACACAGCAGGACACAGTGGGACAAAGCGGGGACAAAGCGGGGGACAAAGCGGGGACACAGCGGGACACAGAGGGACAAAACGGGACACAGCTTGACACAGCGGGGACATAGCAGGAGACACAGTGGGGGACAGGGGGGACACAGCCGGACACAGCAGGACACAGCGGGAAACAGCAGGGACACAGCGAGGACACATCAGGACACAGCGGGACACAGAGGGGACACAGCGGGGGACATCAGGGAGACACAGCGGGGACACAGCGGGGACACGTTGGTACACAGCGGGACACAGGGGTACACAGCAGGACACAGCGGGACACAGCAGAAAACACAACAGGACACAAGGGGGACACAGCGGGACACAGCGCGGAACACAGCAGGACAAAGCGGGACACAGTGGGGACAGAGTGGGACACAGCGGGGACACAGCGGGGACAGAGTGGGACACAGCCGGGATAAAGCTGAGGACAAAGCGGAGACACAGCTGGACACAGTGGGACAAAACGGGACACAGCTGGACACAGCGGGGACACAGCAGGGGACACAGCGGGACACAGCGGGGGACACAGCAGGACACAGTGGGACACAGCGGG
This sequence comes from Dipodomys ordii, assembly GCF_000151885.1. Lineage (NCBI taxonomy): Eukaryota > Metazoa > Chordata > Mammalia > Rodentia > Heteromyidae > Dipodomys > Dipodomys ordii. The sequence goes on along the minus strand of NW_012285129.1, from coordinate 10,567 downwards.
GACAAAGTGGGGGACAAAGCGGGGACACAGCGGGACACAGCGGGACAAACGGGACATAGCTTTGACTCATCGGGTACACAGCAGGGGACAGCGGGGACACAGCCGGACACAGCAGGACACAGCAGGAAATAGCGGGGACACAGCGAGGAAACATCGGGACACAGTGGGACACAGAGAGGACACAGCGGGGGACAGCAGGGAGACACAGCGGGGACACAGCGGAACACAGTGGGGACACAGCGGGGACCAGCAGGGAGACACAGTGGGACACAGCGGGGACACAACGTCTCACAGCGGGACACAGGGGGTACACAGAAGGACACAGCGGGACACAGCGGGAAACCCAACCGGAAACAAGGGGACACATCAGGACACAGCGGGGACACAGCAAGGACACAACGGGACACAGCGGGACACAGCGGGGGACACAGCAGGAGACACAGCGGGGGACACAGCGGGACACCGTGGGACACAGCGGGGACAAAGCGGGGGACAAAGCGGAGACACAGCTGGACACAGCGGGACAAAACGGGACACAGCTGGACACAGCGGGGACACAGCAGGGGACACAACGGGGGACAGCGGGGACACAGCCAGACACTGCAGGACACAGCGGGAAACAGCGGGGACACAGCGAGGACACATCGGGACACAGCGGGACACAGAGGGGACACAGCGGGGGACAGCAGGGAGACACAGCGGGGACACAGCGGGGACACAGCGGAACACAGTGGGGACACAGCGGGGACCAGCAGGGAGACACAGCGGGGACACAGCGGTGACACGTCGGTTCACAGCAGGACACAGGGGTACACAGCAGGACACAGCGGGACACAGCGGGAAACACAACCGGACACAAGGGGGACACAGCGGGACACAGCGCGGGATACAGCAGGACAAAGCGGGACACAGTGGGGACAGAGTGGGACACAGCGGGGACACAGCGGGGGACACAGCGGGGACACAGAGGGGACACAGCGGAGGACAGCAGTGAGACACAGTGGGGATACAGCGGGGACACAGCGGAACACAGTGGGGACACAATGGGGGACATTAGGGAGACACAGCGGGGACACAGCGGGGACACATCGGTACACAGCGGGACACAGGGGTACACAGCAGGACACAGCGGGACACAGCGGGAAACACAACCGGACACAAGGGGGACACAGCGGGATACAGCGGGGGATACAGCAGGACAAAGTGGGACACAGTGGGGACAGAGTGGGACACAGCGGGGACACAGCGGGGGACACAGCGGGGACACAGTGGGGACAGAGTGGGACACAGCGGGGACACAGCGGGGGAAAGAGCGGGGACACAGCGGGAACACAGGGGGACACACCCTGGACACAGCGGGGACACAGCGGGACACAGCAGCGACAGAGCGGAACACAGTGGGGGACACAGCGGGTCACAGCCTGGGACATTGCCGGACACAGCAAGGACAGAGCGGGACACAGCGGGGCCACAGCGGGGGACAGAGGGGACACAATGGTGGACAACGGGGACACAGCAGGACAGCTCGGGGGTCACACTGGGAAACTTCGGAGACACAGGGGGACACATGGGGCGAAACAGAGGGACACAGCGGGACACAGCTTGACAGAGCGGGGACACAGCGGGGACAAAGCGGGAGACACAGTGGGGGACACAGCGGTAAACAGCGGGGGACACAGCGGCATTCAGCTGGGGACACATCAAAGGACACAGCGGGTGACACAGCAGGGAAACCAGCGGGAAACAACGGGGGACACAGCGAGGACACAGCAGGACACAGCGGGAGACACGACAGGACACAGCGGGGTACACAGAGTCAGACACAGCGGTACACATCGGGACACAGCGGGGACACAGCGGGACACAGCGTGACACAGCGGGGACACAGCAGGACACAGCGGGGACACAGAGGGGACACAGCGGGGACACAGCGGGGGACACAGTGGGACACAGCGGGTACACAGTGGGACTCAGTGTTTACACAGCGAGGACACACTAGGGACACAGTGGGACACAGCGGAAACAAAGCGGGGACACAGTGAGACACAGCAAGGACACAGCGGGACACAGCGGAGGACACAGCGGGGGACAGCGGTGACGCAACGGCGGACAGCGGGGACACAGTGGGACACAGCGGGACACAGCGGGGGACACAGCGGGACACAGTGGGGGACACAGCGGGGGACACAGCGGGACACAGCTGGGGACACAGCGAGGACACAGCGGGACACAGCGCGGGACACAGCAGGAGACAGGGGGGACATCGGGGACACAGCGGGACACAGTGGGACACAGCAGAGACACAGCTAGGACACAGCGGGTCACAGCGGGGACACAGTGTGGGACACAGCGAGGACACAGCGGGACATAGAAGATACATAGAGAGGACAAAGCGTGACACATGGTGACACAGCGGGACACAGCGGGGGACATAGAGAGGACACAGCGCGACACAAATGGAGACACAGCAAGGACACAGCGGGACACCGCGGGAAAGAAGCGGGACACAGCGGGGGACACAGCGGGACACAGCGGGAACACAGCGGGGGACACAGCAGGAACACAGCGGGTCAGAGCGGGGACACAGTTGGGGACACAGCAAGGACACAGAGGGACACAGAGGGATACACAGCGAGGACACGGCGTGACACATGGGGACACAGCGGGACCCAGCGGGGGACCCAGCGAGGACAAGCGGGAAACAAATGGTGACAAAGCAAGGACACAGCAGGACATAGCGTTAAAGAGCAGGACACAGCGGGGGACACAGCCGGGGACACAGTGGGACACAGCAGGGTACACAGCTGGGACACAGCATGACACAGTGGGGACACAGCGGGACACAGCGGGACACATCGGGCGACACAGCAGGACACTGCGGGGTACACAGGCGGACACAGCGGGACACAAAGGGACACAGCAGGGACACAGCGGGGGACACAGCGGGACACAAAGGGGGACACAGCGTTACACAGCGGAGACACAGCGGGGCACAGCGGGACACAGCGGGGGACACAGCGGGGGACAGCGGGGACACAGAGGCACACAGCAGGACACAGCGGGGAGACACAGCGGGGACCCAGTGGGGACACAGCGGAACACAGTGGGGACACAACGGGGGACAGCAGGGAGACACAGCGGGGATACAGCGGGGACACATCGGTACAGAGCGGGGACACAGTGTGGGAAAAAGCGAGGAAACAACGGGACACAGAAGGATACACAGACAGGACACAGCGTGACACATGGGAACACAGCGGGACACAGCGGGGGACACACAGAGGACACAGCGGGACACAAATGGGGACACAGCAAGGACACAGCGGGACACAGCGGGAAAGAGCGGGACACAGCGGGGGACACAGACGGGGACACAGCGGGACACAGCGGGGGACACAGCTGGGACACATCGGGTCACAGCACGGACACAGTTTGGGACACAGCAAGGACACAGCGGGACACAGAGGGATACACAGCGAGGACACAGCGTGACACATTGGGACCCAGCGGGACCCAGCAGGAGACCCAGCGAGGACACAGCGGGACACAAGTGGGGACACAGCAAGGACACAGCAGGACACAGCGTGAAAGAGTGGGAAACAGTGGTACATAGCGAGGGACACAGCGGGGGACAGTGGGGACAAACCGGGGACAACGGGGACACAGCGGACAACAGCTGGGACAAAGCGAGGACACAGCGGGACACAGCGGGGACACAGCGAGTACACAGCGGGACACAGCCGGGCACAGCAGGACACAGAGGGCAACACAGCGGGGGACACAGCGGGACACAGCGGGACACAGTGGGGTACACAGTGGGACTCATCGGGGATACAGGAGGGAGACAGCTGGACACAGCGGGGCACAGAGCAGGATATAGCGGGGGACACAGCGGGACACTGCGGGACACAGCGGGACAGAGCGGGGAACACAGCGGGATATAGCAGAGGACACAACGAGGACAAAGAGGGACACAGAGGGACACAACAGGGGAGACAGCAAGGCCACAGTGGGACACAGCGGGACACAGCGGGGGACACAGCAGGGGACACAACAGGACACAGGGGGACACAGAGGTACTCAGCGATTACACAGCGAGGACACAACAGGGACACAGAAGGACACAGCGGAGACAAACCTGGGACACAGTGAGACACAGCGAGAATGCAGCGGGACACAGCGGAGGACACAGCGGGGGACAGCGGTGATACACCGGCGGACAGCGGGGACACAGCGGGACACAGCGGGACACAGCGGGGGACACAGCGGGGGACACAGTGGACACAGCTGGGGACACAGCGAGGACACAGCGGGACACAGCGGGGGACACACCGGGGGACAGCGGGGACACACATGCAGACAGCGGAGACACAACGGGACACAGCGGGGAACATCGGGGACACAGCAGGACACAGCAGGACACAGCAGGGACACAGCAGGGACACAGCGGGTCACAGCGGGGACACAGTGAGGGACACAGCGAGGACACAGCAGGGACATAGGGTGACACTGCGGGACACAGTGGGACACAGCGGGGACACAGAAGGACATAGAGGTTACACAGCCAGGACACACCAGGGACACAGCGGAACACAGCGGGGACACAGCGGGGACACAGCGGGACCCAGCGGGACCCAGCGGGCACACAGCGGGGACAAAGGGGGACACAGCGGGGGACACAGAGGCGGACACAGCAGGACACAGCGGGACACAGCGGGAGACAGCGGGACAAAGCGGGGACAGAGTGAGGACACAGCGGGACACAGCGGGGAACACAGCAGGGGACACAGCGGGACACAGCTGGGGACACAGCAAGGACACAGCAGGTCACAGTGAGGAAATAGTGGGAGACACAGAGGGGGACACAGCGGGATACAGAAGGACACAGCGAGGACACAGCGGGACACAGGAGGACACAGCGGGCACACAGCTGGGACACAGTGGGGGACACAGTGGGACACAGCGGGGACACAGAGGGACTCAGCGGTGACACAGCGAGGACACAGCGGGACACAGCAGCGACACAGCGGAGCACAGCGGGGGACACAGCGGGACATAGCCTGGGACAGAGCGGGACACAGCGTGGACACAGCGGGACACAGCGAGACACAGCAGTGAAAAAGCAGCGACACAGCGGGACCCAGAGGGGACACAGCGGGACACAACGGGACAAAACGGGACACAGCTGGACACAGCGGGGTCACCGCAGGGGACACAGCGGGGGACAGCGGGGACACAGCCGGACACAGCAGGACACAGCGGGAAACAGCGGGGACACAGCGGGGACACAGAGGGACACAGCGGGGACACAGCGGGGACACAGCGGGACACAGCAGCGACACAGCGGAGCACAGCGGGGGACACAGCGGGACATAGCCTGGGACAGAGCGGGACACAGCGTGGACACAGCGGGACACAGCGAGACACAGCAGTGAAAAAGCAGCGACACAGCGGGACACAGCGGGGACACAGCGGGGGACAGAGGGGACACACCGGTAGAAAACGGGGACACAGCAGGACAGTGCGAGGGTCACAGTGGGAAACAGCGGAGACACGGGGGGACACAGGGGGCAACACAGAGGGACACAGCGGGACACAGTGGGACAGAGCTGGGACACAGCGGGGACAAAGCGGGGGACACAGTGGGGGACACAGCGGTAAACAGCGGGGGATACACCGGAACTCAGCTGGGGACACATCAAAGGACACAGCGTGTGACACAGCGGGGAAAACAGAAGGAAACAGCGGGGGACACAGCGAGGACACAGCAGGACACAGCGGGGGACACAGCAGGACACAGCGGGGTACACAGAGGCAGACACAGCGGTACACATCGGGACACAGCGGGGACACAGCGGGACACAGCAGGACACAGCGGGGACACAGCAGGACACAGCGGGGACACAGCGGGGACACAGCGGGGACACAGCGGGGGACACAGTGGGACACAGCGGGGACACAGAGGGACTCAGCGGTTACACAGCGAGGATACACCAGGGACACAACGGGACACAGTGGAGACAAAGCGGGGACACAGTGATACACAGCGAGGACACAGCGGGACACAGCGGAGGACACAGCGGGGGACAGTGGTGACACACCGGCGGACAGCGGGGACACAGCGGGACACAGCGGGACACAGCGGGGGACACAGCGGGACACAGTGGGGGATACAGCGGGAGACACAGCGGGACACAGCTGGGGACACAGCGAGGACACAGCGGGACACAGCGGGTGAGACAGCGGGGGAGAGCGGGGACACACATGCAGACAGCGGAGACACAACGGGACACAGCGGGGGACATCGGGGACACAGCGGGACACAGCGAGACACAGCAGAGACACAGCAGGGACACAGCGGGTCACAGCGGGAACACAGTGTGGGACACAGCGAAGACACAGCAAGACACAGTAGGATACACAGAGAGGACACAGGGTGACACATGGGGACACAGCGGGACACAGCGGGGGACACATAGAGGACACAGCGGGACACAAATTGGGACACAGCAAGGCCACAGCGGGACACAGCGGGAAAGAGCGGGACACAGCGGGGGACATAGTCGGGGACACAGCGGGACACAGCAGGGGACCCAGCGGGACCCAGCGGGGGACCCAGCGAGGACACAGCGGGACACATAAGGGGACCCAGCAAGGACACAGCAGGACACAGCGTGAAAGAGCGGGACACAGCGGGGGTCACAGCCGGGGACACAGCGGGACACAGCAGGGGACACAGCGGGGACACAGGGGGACACAGTAGGGACACAGCGGGACACAGCGGGACACATCGGGCGACACAGCAGGACACTGCGGGGTACACAGCGGGACACAGCGGGACACAGCGGGACACAGCAGGGACACAGCGGGGAACACAGCGGGACACAAAGGGGGACACAGCGTTACACAGCGGGGACACAGCGGGACACAGCGGGGACACAGCAGGGGACACAGCAGGACACAGAGGGGAACAAAGGGGGCACACAGCGGGACACAGAGGGACACAGGGGGACACAGCGGGACACAGCGGGGACACAGCGGGGACACAGCGGGACACAAAAGGGGACCCAGCGTTACACAGCGGGGACACAGCGGGACACAGCGGGGACACAGGGGGACACAGTGGGACACAGCGGGGTACACAGCGGGACACATCGGGGATACAGCAGGGACACAGCTGGACACAGTGGGGGACACAGCGGGACACAAAGGGGGACATAGCGTTACACAGCGGGGACACAGCAGGACACAGCGTGGGACACAGCAGGGGACACAGAGCCGCACGCAGCGGGAGAGAGTGGAACACAGCAGGGACACAGCGTGGACACAGCGGGACATCGCGGGGACAAAGCGAAGACAGAACGGGACACAGAGGTACACAGCGAGGGACACAGCAGGGGACAGTGGGGGCAAACCGGGGAACAACGGGGACACAGCGGGACACAGCTGGGACACAGCGAGGACACAGCGGGACACAGCGGGGACACAGCGAGTACACAGCGGGACACAGCCGGACACAGCAGGACACAGAGGGGAACACAGCGGGGGAAACAGCGGGACACAGCGGGACACAGCGGGGTACACAGTGGGACCCATCGGGGATACAGCAGGGACACAGCGGGACACAGCGGGGGACAGAGCAGGATATAGCGGGGGACACAGCAGGACACAGCAGGGACACAGCGAGACAGAGCGGGGAACACAGCTGGATGTTGCAGGGGACACAACGAGGACAAAGCGGGACACAGAGGGACAGAGCAGGGGACACAGCAAGGCAACAGCCGAACACAGCGGGACACAGTGGGGGACACAGCAGGGGACACAGCAGGACACAGGGGGACACAGCGGGACACAGCGGGGACACAGCGGGTTCACAGCGGGACACAAAGGGGGACCCAGCGTTACACAGTGGGGACACAGCGGGACACAGCGGGGACACAGCAGGGGACACAGCAGGACACAGAGGGGACACAGCGGGACACTGCGTAGGACACAGCAGAGGACACAGCGGAGGACAGCGGGGACACAGAGGCACACAGCAGGACACAGCGGGGAGACAGCAAGGACACAACGGGACACAGCGGGACACAGCGGAGAACACAGCAGGGGACACAGCGGGACACAGCGGGGGACACAGCGGGACACAGCGGGACACAGCGGAGACAAAGCGGGGGACAAAGCGGGGACACAGCGGGACACATCGGGACACAGCGGGACACAGCGGGGGACAGAGGGGACACACCGGTGGACAACGGGGACACAGCAAGACAGCGCGGGGGTCAGAGTGGGAAACAGCGGGGACACAGGGGGACACAGAGGGTGACACAGAGGGACACAGCGGGACACAGCGGGACAGAGTGGGGAAACAGCGGGGACAAAGCGGGGGACACAGTGGGGGACACAGCGGTAAACAGCGGGGGACAGAGCGGGACTCAGCTGGGGACACATCAAAGGACACAGCTGGTGACACAGCGCGGGAAACAGCGGGGGACACAGCGAGGACACTGCAGGACACAGCGGGGTATACAGAGGCAGACACAGCGGTACACATCGGGACACAGCGGGGACACAGCGGGACACAGCGGGGAAACAGCAGGACACAGCGGGGACACAGCGGGGACACAGCAAGACCCAGCGGGACCCAGTGGGGACACAATGGGGACACAGCGGGACACAGGGGGGGACACAGAGGCGGACACAGCGCGACACAGCGGGGTACACGGAGGCAGACACAGCGGTACACATCGGGACACAGCGGGGATACAGCAGGACACAGCGGGGACACAGCGGGGACACAGCGAGACACAGCGAGGACACAGTGGGACACAGCGGGGTACACAGCGGGGGACACAGCAGGGGACACAGAGCCGCACACAGTGGGAGAGAGTGGAACACAGCAGGGACAAAGCGAGGACAGAGCGGGACACAGAGGTACACAGCGAGGGACACAGCGGGGGACAGTGGGGACAAACCGGGGAACAACGGGGACACAGCGAGACACAGCAGGACACAGCGGGGGACACAGCAGGCAACAAAGCAGGACACAGGGGGACACAGCGGGACACAGCGGGGACAGAGCGGGGGACACAGTGGGACACAAAGGGGGACCCAGCGTTACACAGCGAGAACACAGCGGGACACAGTGGGGACACAGCACGGGACACAGCAGGACACAGAGGGGAACAAAGGGGGCACACAGCGGGACACAGCGGGGGACACAGCAGGACAAAGCGGGACAAAGTGGGGACAGAGTGGGACACAGCGGGGACACAGCGGGGGACACAGCGGGGGACACAGCGGGACCCACCGGGGACACAGCGGGGACACAGCGGGACACAGCAGCAACACAGCGGAACACAGCGGGGGACACAGCGGGACACAGCCTGGGACAGAGCGGGACACAGCGTGGACACAGCGGGACACAGCGAGACACAGAAGTGACAAAGCGGCGACACAGCGGGACACATCGGGACACAGCGGTACACAGCGGGGGACAGAGGGGACACACCGGTGGACAACGGGCACACAGCAGGACAGCGCGGGGGACACAGTGGGAAACAGCGGGGACACAGGGGGACACAGGGGGCGACACAGAGGGACACAGCGGGACACAGCGGGACAGAGTGGGGACACAGCAGGGACAAAGCGGGGGACACAGTGGGGCACACAGCATGGGCACAGCAAGTCACAGCGGGGAAATAGTGGGGGACACAGCGGTCGAAACAGCGGGATACAGAAGGACACAGCGAGGACTCAGCGGGACACACGAGGACACAACGGGGACACAGCGGGTAAACAGCGGGGGACACAGTGGGACACAGCGGGCACACAGAGGGACTTAGAGGTTACACAGTGAGGACACACCAGGGACACAGCGGGACACAGCGGGGACACAGCGGGGACACAGCGGGACCCAGCGGGACCCAGCGGGGACACAGCGGGGACACAGCGGGACACAGCGGGGGACACAGCAGGGGACACAGCGGGGGACAGCGGGGACACAGAGGGACACAGCAGGACACAGCGGGGAAACAGCAAGGACACAACGGGACACAGTGGGACACAGCGGGGGACACAGCAGGGGACACATCGGGACACAGCCTGGGACACAGCGGGACACAGCGGGACACAGCGGGGACAAAGCGGGGGACAAAGCGGGGACACAGCGGGACACATCGGGACACAGCGGGACACAGAGGGGACACAGCGGGGGACAGAGGGGACACACCGGTGGACAACGGGGATACAGCATGATAGCTCGGAGGTCACAGTGGGAAACAGCGGGGACACGTTGATAAAGATGGTCGACTCTTATTGTCACATCGGGACACAGCCGGACAGAGTTGGGGACACAGCAGGACATGGCGGGGTACACGGAGGCAGACACAGCGGTACTCATCGTGACACAGTCGGGGATACAGCAGGACTCAGTCGGGGACACAGCGGGGGACTATCGAGACTCATCGGGACTCTATCGGGGACACTTCGGGATTCATCGGGGTATCCTTAGGCTGTCTCTTTATAATTTTTTCTGTATTTTCGCTTACTTTCATGAATCATCGGGGAC
>NW_012285128.1:0-2071 GCF_000151885.1 Dipodomys ordii | reverse complement strand
GACACAGCGGGTGACAGCGGTGACACAGCTGGGGACAGCGGGGACACTCCGGGATTCAGCGGGGGACAGCAGGGAATCTGAGGGGACTCATCGAGACACTTCGTGGGGACACAGCGGGGGAAACAGCGGGGCACAAAGTCAGACACCACAGGATACAGTGGAACATAGCGGGGACACAGCGGGGGACACAGCGGGTGACACAGCGGGGGACACAGCGGGTGACAGCGGTGACACAGCTGGGGACAGCGGGGACACACTGGGACACAGCGGGGAAGAGCGGGGACACAGGGGGGACATAGCGAGACACAGCGGGGGACACAGCGAGGACAGAGCGGGGACACAGGGGGGACACAGCGGGACACAGCGGGACAAAACGGGACACAGCAGGACACAGAGGGGTATACAGCGGGGTACAGCGGGGACACACCTGGGGACAGCAGGGACACCCCTGGGAACAGCAGGGACACAGCGGGACACAGCGGGGGACAGCGGGACACAGCGGGGACATACCGGGGACACAGTGGGACACACCGGAGACACAGCAGGGACCCAACTGGACACAGCGTGGGACATCGGGGACACAGCGGGACACAGCGGGTCAAGGCGGGACACAGCAGGGACACAGCAGGGACACAGCGGGTCACAGCGGGGACACAGTGGGGGACACAGCGAGGACACAGCGGGACACAGAGGGATAAACAGAGAGGACACAGCGTGACACATGGGGACACAGCAGGGGACACAGAGAGGACACAGCGGGACACAAATGGGGACACCGCAAGGACACAGCGGGACACAGCGGGAAAGAGCGGGACACAGCGGGGGACACAGCTGGGGACACAGCGGGGTACACCGGCACACAGTGGGGACACAGCAGTGGACACAGCGGGGGACACAACGGGTGACACAGTGGGACACAGTGGGGTACACAAAGGGACACAGCGGGGGACACTGTAGCGGACACATTGGGACTTATCGGGACACAGCGGGGAACACAGCGGGGGACACAGCGGGACACAGCGGGTAAATAGTGGGGGACACAGCGGGGGATACAGCGGGATACAGAAGGACACAGTGAGGACACAGCGGGACACAGGAGGACACAGCGGGGACACAGCGGGGGACACAGTGGGACACAGCTGCGGATACTGCGAGGACACAGCAGGGACACTGCGGGACACAGCGGGTCACAGCGGGGAAATAGTGGGGGACACAGGGGAGGACACACGGGGATACAGAAGGACACAGCGAGGACACAGCAGGTACATAGGATGACATTGCGGGACACAGTGGGACACAGCGGGGACACAAAGGGACATAGAGGTTACACAGCCAGGACACACCAGGGACACAGCGGAACACAGCGGGGACACAGCGGGGACACAGCGGGACCCAGCGGGACCCAGCGGGCACACAGCGGGGACAAAGGGGGACACAGCGGGGGACACAGAGGCGGACACAGCAGGACACACAGCGGGACACAGCGGGAGACAGCGGGACAAAGCGGGGACAGAGTGAGGACACAGCGGGACACAGCGGGGAACACAGCAGGGGACACAGCGGGACACAGCTGGGGACACAGCAAGGACACAGCAGGTCACAGTGAGGAAATAGTGGGAGACACAGAGGGGGACACAGCGGGATACAGAAGGACACAGCGAGGACACAGCGGGACACAGGAGGACACAGCGGGCACACAGCTGGGACACAGTGGGGGACACAGTGGGACACAGCGGGGACACAGAGGGACTCAGCGGTGACACAGCGAGGACACAGCGGGACACAGCAGCGACACAGCGGAGCACAGCGGGGGACACAGCGGGACATAGCCTGGGACAGAGCGGGACACAGCGTGGACACAGCGGGACACAGCGAGACACAGCAGTGAAAAAGCAGCGACACAGCGGGACCCAGAGGGGACACAGCGGGACACAACGGGACAAAACGGGACACAGCTGGACACAGCGGGGTCACCGCAGGGGACACAGCGGGGGACAGCGGGGACACAGCCGGACACAGCAGGACACAGCGGGAAACAGCGGGGACACAGCGGGGACACAGAGGGACACAG
>NW_012285127.1:0-4860 GCF_000151885.1 Dipodomys ordii | reverse complement strand
CAGGACACAGCGGGGTACACAGAGGCAGACACAGCAGTACACATCGGGACACAGCGGGTACACATCGGGACACAGCGGGACACAGCGGGGACACAGCAGGACACTGCGGGAAACACAACCGGACTCAGTGGGGGACACAGCAGGACACAGCGGGACACAGCAGGGGACACAGTGGGACACAGCGGGGACACAGCGGGGACACAGCGGGGGACACAGCGGGGGACAACGGTGACACACCGGCGGACAGCGGGGACACAGCAGGACACAGCGGGACACAGCAGGGGACACAGCGGGACACAGTGGGGGACACAGCGGGACCCAGCGGGGACACAGCGGGACACAGTGGGGGACACAGCAGGGGACATAGCGGGGGACAGCGGGGACACAGAGGGACACAGCAGGACACAGCGGGGACACAGGAAGGACACAACGGGACACAGCGGGACACAGCGGGGGACACAGCAGGGTGCACAGCGGGACACAGCGGGGGACACAGTGGGACACAGCGGGACACAGCGGAGACAAAGCGGGGGACAAAGCGGGGACACAGCAGGGCACAGCAGGACAAAAGGGGACACAGCTGGACACAGCATGGGACACAGCCGGGGACACAGCGGGACATAGCTGGGGACACAGCGAGGACACAGCGGGACACAGCAGGGGACACAGCGGGAGACAGCAGGGACACACATGCAGACAGCGGGGACACAACGGGACACAGCGGGGAACATCGGGGACACAGCTGGACACAGCGGGACACAGCAGGGATACCGCTGGGACACAGCGGGTCACAGAGGGGACACAGTGTGGGACAAAGCGAGGACACAGCGGGGACATAGAGTGACACTGCGGGACACAGTGGGACAGAGCGGGGACACAGCGGGACACAGCGGGACACATCGGGCGACACAGCAGGACACTGCGGGGTACAAAGCGGGACACAGCGGGCCACAAAGGGACACAGCAGGGACACAGCGGGGGACACAACGGGACACAAAGGGGAACACAGCGTTACACAGCGGGGACACAGAGGGACACAGCGGGGACACAGCAGGGGACACAGCAGGACACAGAGGGGAACAAATGGGTCACACAGCAGGACACAGTGGGAAACAGCGGGGTACACAGCGCGACAGAGCGGGGACACAGCAGGGGTACAATGGGAAACAGCGGGACACAGCGGGGGACACAAAGCCGCACACAGCAGTAGAGAGTAGAACACAGCAGGGACAGAGCGGGGACACAGCGGTGGGACCCAGCGAGGACACAGCGGGACACAAATGGGGTCACAGCAAGGACACAGCGGGACACAGCGGGAAAGAGCGGGACACAGCAGGGGACACAGCCTGGGACACAGCGGGACACAGCAGGGGACACAGCGGGGACACAGCGGGACACAGTGTGGACACAGTGGGACACAGCGGACACATCGGGGGACAAAGGGACACAGCAGGGACACAGCGGGGGACAGCGGGGACACAACGGGACACAGCGGGGAACATCGGGGACACAGTGTGACACAGCAGGACACAGCAGGGACACAGCGGGGACACAGCGGTTCACAGCGGGGACACAGTGTGGGACACAGAGAGGACACAGCGGGGACATAGGGTGACACTGCGGGACACAGTGGGACACAGCGGGGATACAGAGGGACATAGAGGTTACACAGCCAGGATACACCAGGGACACAGCGGAACACAGCGGGGACACAACGGTGACACAGCGGGACACAGCGGGACACAGCGGGAGACCGCGGGACACAGCGGGGACACAGCGAGGACACAGCGGGACACAGCGCGACACAGCGGGGAACACAGCAGGCGACACAGCGGAACACAACTGGGGACACAGCATGGACAGAGCGGGTCACAGTGGGGAAATAGTGGGGGACACAGCTGGGGACACAGCGGGATACAGAAGGACACAGCGAGTACACAGCGGGACACCGGAGGACACAGCGGGGACACAGCTGGGACACAGCGGGGGACACAGTGGGACACAGCTGGGACAAGAAGGACTCAGCGGTTACACAGCGAGGACACACCAGGGACACAGCGGGACACAGCGGACACACAGCAGGGACACAGCGGGACACAGAGAGGACACAGCGGGACACAGCGGGGGATACAGGGGGGACAGCGGTGACACACCGGCGGACAGCGAGGACACAGCAGGACACAGCGGGGGACACAGCGGGACACAGTGGGGGACACAGCGGGGGACACAGCGGGACACAGGGGGGGACACAGTGAAACACAGCGAGGACACAGCGGGGGACAGTGGGGACAAACCGGGGAACAACGGGGACACAGCGGGACACAGCTGGGACACAGCGAGGACACAGCGGGACACAGCGGGGACACAGATAGTACACAGCGGGACACAGCCGGACACAGCAGGACACAGAGGGGAACACAGCAGGGGACACAGCGGGACAGAGCTGGACACAGTGGGGTACACAGTGGGACACATTGGGGATACAGCAGGGACACAGCGGGACACAGCGGGGGACAAAGCGGGGACACAGCAGGACACAGCGCGACAAAACAGGACACAGCTGGACACAGCGGGGACTCAGCAGGGGACACAGCGGGGGACAGCGGGGACACAGCCGGACACAGCAGGACACAGCGGGAAACAGCGGGGACACAGCGAGGACACAGCTCGAACACAGCGAGACACAGAGGGGCACAGCGGGACAGAGCAGGACACAGAGGGGAACACAGCTGGGGACACAGCGGGACAGAGCGGGACACAGTGGGGTACACAGTGGGACACATCGGGGATACAGCAGGGACACAGCAGGACACAGCGGGACACAGCGGGGGACAGAGCAGGATATAGCGTGGGACACAGCGGGACACAGCGGGGACACAGCGGGACAGAGCGGGGAACAAAGCGGGATATAGCATGGGACACAGCGAGGACAAAGCGGGAAACAGAGGAACACAGCAAGGGACACAGCAAGGCCACAGCGGGACACAGCAGGACACAGTGGGGGACACAGCAGGGGACACAGCAGGACACAGGGGGACACAGCGGGACACAGCGGGGACACAGTAGGGGACACAGCCGGGGACAAAGCGGGACACAGCGGGACACATCGGGGGACACAGCAGGACACTGTAGGGTACACAGCGGTACACAGCGGGACACAGCGGGACACAGCAGTGACACAGCGGGGGACACAGTGGGACACAGCTGGGACACACTGGGGACACACTGGGGGACACCGGGGGACACAGCAAAGAACACAGCGGGACTCAGCGGGGTACACAGGGGAACACAGCGGGACACAGCCGGACACAGCTGGGGACACAGCGGGTGACCCAGCGGGGGAAACAGCGGGAAACAGCGGGGGACACAGCGAGGACACAGCAGGACACAGCGGGGGACACAGCAGGACACAGCGGGGTACACAGAGGCAGACACAGCGGTACACATCGGGACAGAGCGGGTACACAGCAGGACACAGCGGGACACAGCGGGGGACACACCGGGGGAGAGCAGGCACACAGCGGGACACAGCGGGACACAGCGGGACACAACGGGACATAGCAGGTAACAAAGCGGGACACACAGCGGGACACAGCGGGACACAGCGGGGGACACAGCATGGACACAGCGGGTCACAGCGGGGAAATAGTGGGGGACACAGCGGGGGACACAGCGGGATACAGAAGGACACAGCGAGGACACAGCGGGACACAGGAGGACACAGCGGGGACACAGCGGGGACACAGCGGGGGACACAGTGGGACACAGCGGGCACACAGAGGGACTCAGCGGTTACACAGCGAAGACACACCAGGGACACAGCGGGGACACAGCGGGGGACACAGTGGGACACAGCGGGGACACAGAGGGACATAGAGATTACACATCGATGACACACCAGGGACACAGCGGGACACAGCGTGGACACAGCGGGGACACAGCGGGACACAGCGGGACCCAGTGGGGACACAGCGGGGACACAGCGGGACACAGCGTGGGACATAGAGGCGGACACAGCAGGACACAGCGGGCCACAGCGGGGACACAGCAGGACACAGCAGGACCCAGTGGGGGACACACCGAGGGAGAACATGCACACAGCGGGGGACACAGCATGGACACAGCGGGTCACAGCGGGGAAATAGTGGGGGACACAGCGGGGGACACAGCGGGATACAGAAGGACACAGCGAGGACACAGTGGGACACAGGAGGACACAGCGGGGACACAGCGGGGAAACAGCGGGGGACACAGTGGGACACTGCAGGGACACAGAGGGACTTAGCTGTTCCACAGTGAGGACACACCAGGGACACAGCGGGACACAGCGGGGACACAGCTGGGACACAGCGGGACACAGCGGGACCCAGCGGGGACACACCGGGGACACAGCGGGACACAGTGGGGGACACAGCAGGGGACACAGCGGGGACAGCGGGGACACAGCCAGACACAGCAGGACACAGCGGGAAACAGAGGGGAACACAGCGGGTACACAGCGGGACACAGAGGGACAGATTGGGGTACACAGTGGGACACATCTGGGATACAGCAGGGACACATGGGACACAGCGTGGGATAGAGCAGGATATAGCAGGGGACACAGTGGGACACAGCGGGGATACAGCGGGACAGAGCGGGGAACACAGCGTGATATAGCATGGGACACAACGAGGACAAAGCGGGACACAGAGGGACACAGCAGGGGACACAGCAAGGCCACAGCGGGACACAGCAGCGACACAACGGAACACAGCGGGGGACACAGCGGGACACAGCCTGGGACAGAGCGGGAAACAGCGTGGACACAGCGGGACACAGCGAGACACAGCAGTGACAAAGCGGCCACACATCGGGACA
>NW_012285126.1:0-6587 GCF_000151885.1 Dipodomys ordii | reverse complement strand
AATACACAGAGGTTTCAGTGGTTACACATCGAGGTCCTTTCCAGGTCTCTGTGTGACACTGGTGTGTCTCTGCTTGTTCTCAGAGACACAGTGAAGTCACAGCTGGACACATCGTGGGTTCCAGCGGGGGACAGTGGAGACACATCCTGCTGACAGTGTTAACTCAGTTAGACACAGCGGGACACAGTGGGGGTACACAGCTGGGTACACATCGGGTCTCAGCTGGGGTCACAGCGAGGACACAGTGGGACAAGGCGGGGGACACAGTGAGGACTCAGCGGACACAGCAGGGGACACAGCAGGGGACACAGCTGGACACAGCGGGGGTCACAGCGGGACACAGCGGGACACAGAATGGAAAAGCAGGTGACAAAGCGGGGACACAGCGGGACACAGCGGGACAAAACGGGACACAGCTGGACACAGCGGGGAAACAGCAGGGGACACAGCGGGAAACAGCGGGACACAGAGGGGACACAGTGGGGGACAGCAGGGAGACACAGAGCGGACACAGCGGGGACACAGCGGAACACAGTGGGGACACAGCGGGGGACAGCAGGCAGACACAGCGGGGACACAGGGGGGACACATCCGTACACAGCGGGACACAGCCGGTACACAGCAATACACAGCGGGACACAGCGGGAAACACAACCGGACACAGCGGGGGAAACAGTGGGACACAGCGGGGGACACAGCGGGACACAGTGGGGACAGAGCGGGACACAGCGGGGGACACAGCGGGGCACAAAGTCAGACACCACGCGATACATCGGAACATAGCGGGGACACAGCAGAGGACACAGCGTGTGACAGCGGTGACACAGCTGGAGACAGCGGGGACACACCAGGACACAGCGGTGGACAGCGGGGACACAGGGGGGACACAGCGAGACACATCGGGGGACCCAGCGAGGACACAGCCCGGACACAGGGGGACAGCGCGGGACACAGCGGGACAAAACGGGACACAGCGGGACACAGAGGGGGATACAGCGGGGGACAGCGGGGACACCCCTGGGGACAGCAGGGACACAGGGGACACAGCGGGGACATAGGGGGACACTGCGGAACACAGGGGAACACAGCGGGGAAACAGAGGGACATAGCAGTTACACAACGAGGACACACCAGGGACACAGCGGGACACAGCGGGAACACAGCAGGGACACAGCGGGACCCAGCGGTGGACACATCGGGGGACAGCGGGGACACACATGCGGACAGCAGGGACACAATGGGACACAGCGGGGCACATCGGGGACACAGCGGGACAAACGGGACACAGCGGGACACAGCGGGGACACAGTGGGGGACACAGCGAGGACACAGCGGGACACAGAGGGATACACAGAGAGGACACAGCGTGACACATGGGGACACAGCGGGACACAGCGGGTGACCCAGCGAGGACACAGCGGGACACAAAAGGGGACACAGCAAGGACACAGCGGGACACAGCGGGAAAGAGCGGGACTCAGCTGGGGACACACAGGGGGACACAGCGGGACACAGCAGGAGACACAGCGGGGACATCCAGGAGACAGCAGGCACACAGCTGGACACAGCGGAACACAGCAGGACACAGAGGGACACAGCGGGGAACACAGCGGGGGACACAGCGGGACACAGCGGGACAAAGCTGGGGACACAGCATGGACACAGCGGGGACACAGCGGGGGACACTGTGGGACACAGCGGGGAACACAGCGAGGACACAGCGGGGACATAGGGGGACACTGCGGGACACAGTGGAACACAGCGGGGACACAGAGGGACATAGCAGTTACACAGCAAGGACACACCAGAGACACAGCGGGACACAGCGGGGACACAGCAGATACACAGCGGGACACAGCCGGACACAGCAGGGGACACAGCGGGGGACAGAGGGGACACAGCCGTACACAGCGAGGACACAGAGGGACACAGCGGGAAACAGCGGGACACAGAGGGGACACAGTGGGGGACAGCAGGGAGACACAGAGCGGACACAGCGGGGACACAGCGGAACACAGTGGGGACACAGCGGGGGACAGCACGCAGACACAGCGGGGACACAGGGGGGACACATCCGTACACAGCGGGACACAGCCGGTACACAGCAATACACAGTGGGACACAGCGGGAAACACAACCGGACACAGCGGGGGACAGAGCGGGACACAGCGGGGGACACAGCGGGGCACAAAGTCAGACACCACGCGATACAGCGGAACATAGCGGGGACACAGCGGAGGACACAGCGTGTGACAGCGGTGACACAGCTGGAGACAGCGGGGACACACCAGGACACAGTGGTGGACAGCGGGGACACAGGGGGGACACAGCGAGACACATCGGGGGACACAGCGAGGACACAGCCCGGACACAGGGGGACAGCGCGGGACACAGCGGGACAAAACGGGACACAGCGGGACACAGAGGGGGATACAGCGGGGGACAGCGGGGACAACCCTGGGGACAGCAGGGACACAGGGGACACAGCGGGGACATAGGGGGACACTGTGGAACACAGGGGAACACAGAGGGGACACAGAGGGACATAGCAGTTACACAACGAGGACACACCAGGGACACAGCGGGACACAGCGTGGGACACAGCGGGGACCCAGCGGGACCCAGCGGGGGACACAGCGGGGGACAGCGGGGACACACATGCGGACAGCGGGGACACAACGGGACACAGCAGGGGACATCGGGGACACAGCGGGACACAGCGGGGACAAAGCAGGGACACAGCGGGTCACAGCGGGGACACAGTGGGGGACACAGTGAGGACACAGCGGGACACAGAGGGATACACAGAGAGGACACAGCGTGACACATGGGGACACAGCGGGATACAGCGGGTGACCCAGCGCGGACACTGCGGGACACAAATGGGGACACAGCAAGGACACAGCAGGACACAGCGGGAAAGAGCAGGACACAGCTGGGGACACACCCGGAGACACAGCGGGACACAGCAGGGGACACAGCGAAGACACAGCGGGACACAGAAGGAAACACAGCGAGGACACAGCGTGACACATGGGAACACAGCGGGACACATCGCGCGACACAGCAGGACACTTCGGGGTACACAGCGGGACACAGCGGGACACAAAGGGACACAGCAGGGACACAGCTGGGGACACAGCGGGACACAAAGGGGAAAACAGCGTTACACAGCGAGGACACAGTGGGACACAGCGGGGACACAGCAGGGGACACAGCAGGACACAGAAGGGAACAAAGGGGGCACACAGCGGGACACAGTGGGACACAGCGGGGTACACAGCGGGGCCACAGCGGGACATCTCGGGGACAAAGCGAGGACAGAGTGGGACACAGAGGTACACAGAAATACACAGCGAAGGACACAGCGGGGGACAGTGGGGACAAACCGGGGAACAACGGGGACACAGCGGGACATAGCTAGGACACAGCGGGGACACCGCGGGGACACAGCAAGGGACACAGTGGGACACAGCAGGGGATACAGCGAGGACACAGAGGGGACATAGCGGGACACTGCGGGACACAGTGGGACACAGCGGGGACACAGAGGGACATAGCACTTGCACAGCGAGAACACACCAGGGACACAGCGGGACACAGCGGGGACACAGAGGGGGACAGAGTGGGGGACACAGCAGTAAACAGCGGGGGACACAGCGGGACTCAGCGGGGGACACAGGAAAGAACACAGCGGGACACAGCGGGAGACACAGGGGAACACAGCGGGACACATCCGGACACAGCTGGGGACAAGGCGGGTGACACAGCGGGGGAAACAGCGGGAAACTGCGGGGGACACAGCGAGGACACAGCAGGACACAGCAGGGGACACAGCAGGACACAGCGGGGTACACAGAGGCTGACACAGCGGTACACATCGGGACACAGCGGGGACACAGTGGGGACACAGCGGGCCACAGTTGGCCACAGCGGGGACACAGCGGGACATAGCGGGACACAGCGGGGACACAGCAGGACACAGCGGGGACACAGCGGGGACACAGCGGAGACACAGCGGGGGACACAGTTGGACAGTTGGACACAGCGGGGACACAGAGGGACTTAGCTTTTACACAGCGAGGACACACCAGGGACACAGCGGGACACAGCGGAGACAAAGCAGGGACACAGTGAGACACAGCGAGGACACAGTGGGACAAGCGGAGGACACAGCGGGGGACAGCGGTGACACACCGGTGGACAGCGGGATCACAGCAGGACACAGCGGGGGACACAGCGGCACACAGTGGGGGACACAGCGGGGGACACAGCGGGACACAGCTGGGAACACAGCGAGGACACAGCGGGACAAAGCAGGGGACACAGCGGGGGACAGCGGGGACACACATGCAGACAGCGGGGACACAACGGGACACAGTGGAGGACATCGGGGACACAGCGGGACACAGCGGGACACAGCAGGGACACAGCAGGGACACAGTGGGTCACAGCGGGGACACAGTGTGGGACACAGCGAGGACAGAGCGGGACACAGAGGGATACACAGAGAGGACACAGCGTGACACAAATGGGGACACAGCAAGGACACAGCGGGACACAGCGGGAAAGAGCGGGACACAGCGGGGGACACAGCCGGGGACACAGCTGGACACAGCGGGACACAGCGGGGGACACAGCAGGGACACATCGGGTCACTGCGGGGACACAGTGGGGGACACAGCACGGACACAGCGGGACACAGACGGGTACACAGCGAGGACACAGCGTGACACATGGGGACACAGCGGGACCCAGCGTGGGACAAAGCAGGGCACAGAGTGGAACAAAGGGGGCATACAGCGGGACACAGTGGGACATAGCGGATGACACAGCAGGACACAGCGGGGGACACAGCGGGACACAAATGGGGACACAGCAAGGACACAGCAGGACACAGGGGGAAAGAGCGGGACACAGTGGGGGACACAGCGAAGACACAGCGGGACACAGAATGACACACAGCGAGGACACAGCGTGACAAATGGCGACACAGGGGGACACAGCGGGACACAGCGGGACACAAAGGGATACAGCAGGGACACAGCCGGGGACACAGCGGGACACAGAGGGGACACAGCGTTACACAGCGGGGACACAGCGGGACACAGAGCGGACACAGCAGGGGACACAGCAGGACACAGAGGGGAACAAAGGAGGCACACAGCGGGACACAGTGGGACACAGCGGGGTACACAGCGGGCCACAGCGGGACATTGCTGGGACAAAGCGAGGACAGAGCAGGACACAGAGGTACACAGCAAAGGACACAGCGGGGGACAGTGGGGACAAACCGGAGAACAACGGGGACCCAGTGGGACACAGCTAGGACACAGCGGGACACAGAGGGATACACAGAAAGGACACAGCGTGACACATGGGGACACAGCGGGACACAGCTGGGGACACAGCCGAGGACACAGCAGGGGACACAGCGGGGACACACAGGGGACAGCAGGCACACAGCGGGACACAGCGGAACACAGCAGGACACAGCGGGACACAGCGGGACACAGCGGCGATCACAGCGGGGGACACAGCGGGGCACAGCGGGACACAGCGGGGGACACAGCATGGACACACCGGGTTACAGCAGGGAAACAGTGGGAGAAACAGCCGGGGACACAGCGGGATACAGAAGGACACAGCAAGGACTCAGAGGGACACAGGAGGACAAAGCCGGGACACAGCGGGGACACAGCGGGGGGCACAGCAGGGACACAGTGGGGACACAGAGGGACTCAGCAGTTACAGGCGAGGACACACCAGGGACACAGCGGGACACAGCGGAGACACAGCGGGGACACAGCGGGACACAGCGAGGACACAGCGGGACAAGCGTGGGATACAGCGGGGGACAGCGGTGACACACTGGCGGACAGCGGGGACACAGCGAGACGCAGCGGGACACAGTGGGGGACACAGCGGGACACAGTGGGGGACACAGCGTGGGACACAGCGGAACACAGCGGGGGACACAGCGGGACACAAATGGGGACACAGAAAGGACACAGCGGGACACAGCGTGAAAGAGCGGGACACAATGGGGGACACAGCCAAGACACAGCAGGACACAGAAGGACACACAGCAAGGACACAGCGTGACACATGGGGACAGAGCAGGACACAGCGGGACACATCGGGCGACACAGCAGGACACTGCGGGGTACACAGCGGGACAGAGCGGGACACAAAGGGACACAGCCGGGATACAGCAGGGGACACAGCGGGACACAAAGTGGACACACCGTTACACAGCGGGGACACAGCGGGACACAGCGGGGACACAGCAGGGGACACAGTGGGACACAGCGAGGACACAGCGGGACAAGGGGGGATACAGCGGGGGACAGCGGTGACACACTGGGGGACAGCGGGGACACAGCGGGACGCAGCGGGACACAGCAGGAGACACAGCGGGACACAGTGGGGGACACAGCTGGGGACACAGCAGGACACAGCGGGGGACACAGCTGGACACAAATGGGGATACAGAAAGGACACAGCGGGACACAGCGGGAAAGAGCGGGACACAATGGGGGATACAGCAAAGACACAGCGGGACACAGAAGGACACACATCGAGGA
>NW_012285125.1:0-3595 GCF_000151885.1 Dipodomys ordii | reverse complement strand
ATAGCATGGACACAGTGGGTCACAGCGGGGAAATAGTGGGGGACACAGCGGGGGACACAGCGGGATACAGAAGGACACAGCGAGGACACAGCGGGACACAGTGTGGACACAGCAGGACACAGCGGGACACATCCGGGGACACAGCAGGACACTGCAGGGTACACAGCGGGACACAGCGGGACACAAACGGACACAGCAGGGACACAGTGGGGGACACAGTGGGACACAGCGGGATACACAGCGGGACACAGCGGGGACACAGCAGGGGCACAGTGGGAAACAGCGGGACACAGCGTGGGACAAAGCGGGACACAGCGGCACACAGCGGGACACAGCGGGGGACACAGCGGACACAGAGCTGCACACAGCGGGAGAGAGTGGAACACAGCACGGACACAGCAGGGACACAGCGGGACATAGCGGGGACAAAGCGAGGACAGAGCGGGACACAGAGGTACACAGCGAGGGACACAGCGGGGGACAGTGGGGACAAACCGGGGAACAACGGGGACACAGCGGGACACAGCTAGGACACAGCGGGGACACAGCGGGGTCAGAGCAGGGGACACAGTGGGACACAGCTGGGATACAGCGAGGACATAGAGGGGACATAGTGGGACAGTGTGGGACACAGTGGAACACAGCGGGGACACAGAGGGACATAGCAGTTACACAGCGAGAACAAACCAGGGACACAGCGGGACACAGCGGGGACACAGCTGGGGACACAGTGGGGGACACAGCGCGACACAGGGGGTACACAGCAGGACACAGCAGTCAAAGCGGGAAATAGTTGGGGACAGAGCGGTGGACACAGCGGGACACAGCCTGGGACAGAGCAGGACACAGCGTGGACACAGCGAGTCACAGCAGTGACAAAGCGGCGACACAGTGGGACACATCGGGACACAGCGGGACACAGCGGGGACACAGCAGGGGACAGAGGGGACACACCGGTGGACAAGGGGGACACAGCAGGACAGCGCGGGGGTCACAGTGTGAAACAGCGGAGACACAGGGGGACACAGGGGGCGACACAGCGGTAAAGAGCAGGACACAGCGGGACAGAGCGGGGACACAGCGGGGACAAAGCGGGGGACAGAGTAGGGGACACAGCAGTAAACAGGACACAGCGGAGTCAAAGCGGGGACACAGTGAGACACAGCGAGGACACAGCGGGACACAGCGAGGGACACAGCGGGGGACAGCGGTGACAGACCGGCGGACAGCGTGGACACAGCGGGACACAGCGGGACACAGCGGGGGACACAGCGGGGGACAGCGGGGACACTACATGCAGACAGTGGGGAAACAGCGGGACACAGCAGGACACAGCGGGGGACACAGAAGGGACACATCGGGTCACAGCGGGGACACAGTGGGGTACACAGCAAGGACACAGCGGGGACACAGCAGGGACAGATCAGGGGACACAGTGGGACACAGCAGGGGATACAGCGAGGACACAGAGGGGACATAGGGGGACACTGCGGGGACACAGCGGGGGACACAGTGGGGGACACATCGGGACTCAGCGGGGGACACAGCAAAGAACACAGCGGGACACAGCGGGGGACACAGGGGAACAGAGCGGGACACAGCCGGACACAGCTGGGGACACAGCGGGTGACACAGCGGGGGAAACAGCGGGAAACAGCGGGGGACACAGCGAGGACACAGCAGGACACAGCGGGGGACACAGCAGGACACAGCGGGGTACACAGAGGCAGACACAGCGGTACACATCGGGATACAGCGGGGACACAGCAGGACACAGCGGGACACAACGGGGGACACACCGGGGGAGAGTAGGCTCACAGTGGGACACAACGTGAGACACAGCGGGACACAGTGGGGTACAAAAAGGGACACAGCGGAGGACACTGTAGCGGACACAGTGGGACTTCTCAGGACACAGCGGGACACAGCGGGGAACACAGCGGGGGACACAGCGGGACACAGCAGGGAAATAGTGGGGGACACAGCGGGGGACCCAGCGGGATACAGAAGGACACAGCGAGGACACAGCGGGACACAGGAGGACACAGCGGGGACACAGCGGGGACACAGTGGGACACAGCTGCGGATACAGCGAGGACACAGCAGGGACACTGTGGGACACAGCGGGTCACAGCGGGGAAATAGTGGGGGACACAGAGGAGGACACAGCGGGATACAGAAGGACACAGCGAGGACACAGTTGGGACATAGGGTGACACTGCGGGACACAGTGGGACACAGTGGGGACACAGCGGGGGACAGCAGGGAGACACAGCGGGGACACAGCGGGGACACAGCGGAACACAGTGGGGACACAGCGGGGGACAGCAGGGAGACACAGCGGGGACACAACGGTACACAGTGGGACACAGGGGGTACACAGCAGGACACAGCGGAACACAGCGGGGAACACAACCGGACACAGCGGAGGACACAGCGGGACCCAGCGGGGTATCCAGCGGGACAAAGCGGGACACAGTGGGGACAGAGTGGGACACAGCGGGGACACAGCAGGGACACAGCGGGGACACAGCGGGGACACAGCAGGACACACCGGGGACACAGCGGGCACACAGCGGGACACAGCAGCGACACAGCGGAACACAGCGGGGGACACAGCGGGACACAGCCTGGGACAGAGCGGGACACAGTGTGGACACAGCGGGCCACAGCGAGACACAGCAGTGACAAAGTGGCAAAACAGCGGGACACATCGGGACACAGCGGGACACAGCGGGGACACAGCGGCGGACAGAGGGGACACACCGGTGGACAACGGGGACACAGCAGGACAGCGCGGGGGTCACAGTGGGAAACAGCGGAGACACAGGGGGACACAGGGGCCGACACAGAGGGACACAGCGGGACACAGCGGTACAGAGCGGGGACACAGCAGGGACAAAGGGGGGGACACAGTGGGGGACACAGCGGTAAAAAGCGGGGGACACAGCAGGACTCAGCTGGGGACACATCCAAGGACACAGTGGGTGACACAGCGGGGGAAACAGCGGGAAACAGCGGGGGAAACAGAGAGGACACAGCAGGACACAGCGGGGGACACAGCAGGACCCAGCGGGCTACACAGAGGCAGACACAGCGGTACACATCGGGACACAGCGGGGACACAGCGGGGACAAAGCGGGGGACACAGTGGGACACAGCGGGGACACAGAGGGACTCAGCGGTTATACAGCGAGGACACACCAGAGACACAGAGGGACACAGCGCAGACAAACGGGGACACAGTGAGACACAGCGAGGACACAGCGGGACACAGAGGAGGACACAGCGGGGGACAGCAGTGACACACCGGCGGACAGCGGGGACACAGCGGGACACATCGGGACACAGAGGGGGACACAGCGGGACACAGTGGGGGACACAGCGTGGGACACAGCGGGACATAGCTGGGGACACAGCGAGGACACAGCGGGACACAGCGGGGGACACAGCAGGGGACAGAGGGGACACACATTCAGACAGCGTGGACACAACGGGACACAGCGGTGGACATCGGGGACAAAGCGGGACACAGCGGGACACAAATGGTGACACAGCAAGGACACAGCGGGACAAAGCGGGAAAGAGCGGGACA
>NW_012285124.1:0-22841 GCF_000151885.1 Dipodomys ordii | reverse complement strand
ACACAGCGAGGACACACCAGGGACACAGCGGGACACAGCGGGGACACATTTCGGGACACAGTGGAACCCAGCGGGGACACAGCAGGGACACAGCGGGACACAGCGGGACAAAGCGAGGGACACAGAGGCTGACACAGCAGGACACAGCGGGAGAAAGCCGGACAGAGCGGGACACAGCGAGAACACAACAGGACACAGTGGTACACAGCGGGGGACACAGCAGGGGACACAGCGGGGCACAGCGGGGGTCACAGCGGGACACAGCGGGACACAGAGGGGACAAAGCAGGGTCAAAGCGGGGACACATCGGGACACAGCGGGACAAAACAGGTCACAGCTGGACACAGCGGGGACACAGCAGGGGACACAGCCGGGGACAGCGGGGACACAGCGGGACACAGCAGGACACAGTGGGAAACAGCGGGGACACAGAGAGGACACAGCGGGACACAGCGAAGACACAGCGGGACACAGAGGGGACACAGCGGGGAACAGCAGGGGACACAGGCAAACACAGTGGGACAAAGTGGGGACAGAGCAGGGAGATAAAACAGGCACACAGCTGGGACACATTGGTACACAGTGGGACACAGCCGGTACACAGCAATACACAGCAGGACACAGCGGGAAACACAACCGGACACAGCGGGGGACACAGAGGGACACAGCGGGGGACACAGCGGGACACAGCGGGAAACAACAGGACACAGCGGGGGACACACCGGGACACAGCGGGGGTCACAGCAAGAACACAGCGGGACACAGGAGGACACAGCGGGGACACAGCGGGGACAAAGCGGGGGACACAGTGGGACACAGCGGGGGACACAGCGAGGAGAGGACACAGCGGGGACATAGGGGGACACTGCGGGGACACACTGGAGCACAGCGGGGACACAGAGGGACATAGCTATTACACAGCAAGGACACACCACAGACAGAGCAGGACACAGCGGGGACACAGCAGGGACACAGCGAGAAACAGAGGGACCCAGCGGGGACACAGCGGGGACACAGCGGGACACAGCGGGGGACACAGAGGCGGACACAGCGCGACACAGCGGGACACAGCGCGACACAGCGGGACACAGCGGGGACACAGCGAGGACACAGATGGACACAGCGGGGAACACATCGGGGGACACAGAGGGGGACACAGCGGGACACAGCGGGACACAGCGGGGGACACAGCATGGACACAGCAAGTCACAGTGGGGAAATAGTGGGGGACACAGCGGGGGACACAGCGGGATACAGAAGGACACAGCGAGGACACAGCGGGACAGAGGAGGACACAGCGGGGACACAGCGGGGAAACAGCGGGGGACACAGTGGGACACAGCGGGGACACAGAGGGACTTAGCGGTTACACAGTGAGGACACACCAGGGACACAACAGGACACAGTGGGGACACAGCAGGACAGAGCTGGACACAGCGGGGGACACAGCGGGACACAGTGTGGCACACAGCGGGGGACACAGCAGGACACAGCGGGGGACACAGTGGAACACAGTGAGGACACAACAGGACACAGCAGGATATTGTGGGGACACAGCGGGACACAGCAGGGGACACAGGCCGACAAAGCAGGACACAGCGGGATACAGCGGGAAACAGCAGGACACAGCGGGGGACACACTGGGACACAGCAGGGGTCACAGCAAGAACACAGCGGGACACAGGAGGACACAGCAGGGACACAGCGGGGACACAGCAGGGGACACTGTGGGACACAGCGGGGGACACAGCTAGGACACAGCGGGGCATAGGGGGACACTGCGGGACACAGTGGAACACAGCGGGGACACAGAGGGACATAGCAGTTACAAAGCAAGGACACACCAGAGACACAGCGGTATACAGCGGGGACACAGCGGGGACACAGCGAGACACAGCGTGACCCAGCGGGGACACAGCAGGGACACAGCGGGACACAGCGGGGGACACAGAGGCGGACACAGCAGAACACAGCGGGACACAGCGCGACACAGCAGGACACAGCGGAGACACATCGAGGACACAGTGGGACACAGCAGGGAACACAGCTGGGGACACAGAGGGACACAGCGGGACACAGAGGGGGACACAGCATGGACACAGCAAGTCACAGCGGGGAAATAGTGGGGGACACAGCGGGGGACACAGCGGGATACAGAAGACACAGCGAGGACACAGCGGGAGAGAGGAGGACACAGCGGGGACACAGCGGGGAAACAGCGGGGGACACATTGGGACACAGCGGGGACACAGAGGGACTTAGCGGTTACACAGTGAGGACACACCAGGGACACAGCGGGACAAAGCGGGGACACAGCGGGGACCCAGCGGGACCCAGCGGGACCCAGCGGGGGCACAGCGGGAACACAGCGGGACACAGCGGGACAAAACGGGACACAGCGGGACACAGCGGGGACACAGCAGGGGACACAGCGGGGTAGAGCGGGGACACAGCCGGACACAGCAGGACACAGCGGTAAACAACGGGGACACAGCGAACACAGCGGGACACAGCAAGGCCACAGCGGGACACAGAGGGGACACAGCAGGGGACACAGCGGGACACAAAAGGGACACAGCAGGGGACACAGCAGGACACAGAGGGGAACAAAGTGGGCACACAGCGGTACACAGCGGGAGAAAGCGGGACACAGTGGGGACAGAGTGGGACACAGAGGGGACACAGCGGGGGACACAGCGGGGACACAGGAGGACACTGCAGGATACCCAGTGGGACACAGCGGGACGCAGCGTGACACAGCGGGGACACAGCAGGACACAGAGGGGAACAAAGGGGGCACACAGCGGGACACAGTGGGACACAGCGGGTTACACAGCGGGACACAGCAGGGAAACTGCAGGGGCACAGTGGGAAAGAGTGGGACAAAGCGGGGGACAATGCGGGAAAACCGGGATACAGGGGGACACAGCGATGGACACAGCGGGGGACACAGAGCTGCACACAGCGGGAGAGAGTGGAACACAGCAGGGACACAGTGGGGCCACAGCGAGACATCGCAGGAACAAAGCGAGGACAGAGTGAGACACAGAGGTACACAGCGAGGGACACAGCGGGGGACAGAGGGGACAAACCGGGGAACAACGGGGACACAGCCGGACACAGCTGGGACACAGCGGGGACACAGCGGCACACAGCGGGGGATACAGTGGGACACAGCAGGGGATACAGCGAGGACACAGAGGGGACATAGTGGGACACTGCGGGACACAGTGGGACACAACGGGGACACAGATGGACATAGCAGTTACACAGCGAGGACACAACAGGGACACAGCGGGACACAGCGGGGACACAGCCGGCACAGAGCGGGACCCAGCGGGGATACAGCGGGGACACAGCGGGACAAAGCGGGGGACACAGAGGCGGACACAGCAGGACACAGCGGGACACAGCGGGACAGAGTGGGGCAAAGCGAGAACACAACAGGACACAGCGGGACACAGCAGGGGACACAGCATGGGACACAGCGCTTGACACAGCGGGACACAGCGGGACACAGAGGGGACAAAGCAGGGGACAAAGCGGGGACACAGCAGGAAACAGCGGGACAAAACGGGACACAGCTGGACACAGCGGGGACACAGCAGGGGACACAGAGGGGGACAGCGGGGACACAGCCGGACACAGCAGGACACAGCGGGAAACAGCGGGGACACAGCGAGGACACAGCAGGATACAGCGGGACACAGTGGGGACACAGCAGGGGACAGCAGGGAGACACAGCGGGGACACAGTGGGGACACAGCGGAACACAGTGGGGACACAGCGGGGGTCAGCAGGGAGACACAGCAGGGACAGAGCTGTACACAGCGGGACAAAGGGGTTACACAGCAGGACACAGCGGGACACAGCTGGAAACACAACCGGACACAGCGGGGGACACAGCGGGACACAGCGGGGGACACAGCGGGACAAATCGGGACACAGTGGGGACAGAGTGGGACACAGCGGGGACACAGCGGGGTACACAGCAGGGACACAGCAGGGACACAGAAGGACACACCGGGGACACAGCGGGGACACAGCTGGGGAAACAGTGGGAAACAGCGGGGGCCACAGCGAGGACACAGCAGGACACAGCGGGGGACACAGCAGGACACAGCGGGGTACACAGAGGCAGACACAGCGGTACACATCGGGACACAGCGGGGACACAGCGAGACACAGCGGGACACAGCAGGGACACAGCAGGACACAACGGGGACACAGCGAGGACACAGCGGGACACAGCGGGACACAGCATGGACACAGCGGGTCACATTGGGGAAATAGTGGGGGACACAGCGGGGGATATAGCGGGATACAGAAGGACACAAGAGGACACAGCGGGACACAAGAGGACACAGCGGGGACACAGCGGGGACACAGCGGGGGACACAGTGGGACACAGCGGGGACACAGAGGGACTCAGCGGTTACACAGCGAGGACACACCAGGGACACAGCGGGACACAGCGGACACACAGCGGGGACACAGCGGGACCCAGCGAGGACCCAGCGGGAAACAGCGTGGGTTACAGCGGTGGACAGCGGTGACACACCGGCGGACAGCGGGGACACAGCGGGACAGAGCTGGACACAGCGGGACACAGTGTGGGACACAGCGCGACACAGTGGGGACACATCAGGGGACACAGTAGGACACAGCGGGGAACAAAGGGGGCACACAGCGGGACACAGTGGGACACAGCGGGGTACACAGCGGGACACATCAGGGACACTGCAGGGGCACAGTGGGAAACAGTGGGACACAGCGGGGGACAATGCGGCACAAACCGGGATACAGGGGGACACAGCGATGGACACAGCGGGGGACACAGAGCTGCACACAGCGGGAGAGAGTGGAACACAGCACGGACACAGTGGGGCCACAGTGTGACATCTCAGGAACAAAGCGAGGACAGAGTGAGACACAGAGGTACACAGCGAGGGACACAGTGGGGGACAGTGGGGACAAACCGAGGAACAACGGGGACACAGCGGGACACAGCTGGGACACAGCGGGGACACAGCGGGGGACACAGTGGGACACAGCAGGGGAAACAGCGAGGACACAGAGGGGACATAGGGGGACACTGCGGGACACAGAGGGACACAGCGGGGACACAGAGGGACATAGCAGTTACACAGCGAGGACACAACAGGGACACAGCGGGACACAGCGGGGACACAGCCGGCACACATCGGGACCCAGCGGGGACACAGCGGGGACACAGCAGGACAAAGTGGGGGACACAGAGGCGGACACAGCAGGACACAGCGGGACACAGCGGGACAGAGTGGGACACAGCGAGAACACAACAGGACACAGCCGGACACAGCAGGGGACACAGCACGGGACACAGCGGGTGACACAGCGGGACACAGCGGGACACAGAGGGGACAAAGCAGGGGACAAAGCGGGACACAGCGGGACAAAACGGGACACAGCTGGACACAGCGGGGACACAGCAGGGGACACAGCGGGGGACAGCGGGGACACAGCCATACACAGCAGGATACAGCAGGAAACAGCGGGAAAACAGCAAGGACACAATGGGACACAGCGAAGACACAGCGGGACACAGAGGGGACACAGCGGGGGACAGCAGGGAGACACAGCGGGGACACAGCGGGGACACAGCGGAACACAGTGGGGACACAGCGGGGGACAGCAGGGAGACACAGCGGGGAAACAGCTAGGACACATCGATACACAGCGGGACACAGCCGGTACACAGCAATACACAGCGGGACACATCGGGAAACACAACCGGACACAGCGGGCGACACAGCGGGACACAGCGTGGGTCACAGCAAGAATACTGCGGGACACAGTAGGACACAGCGGGGACACAGTGGGGACACAGCGGGGGACACTGTGGGACACAGCGGGGGACACAGCAAGGACACAGCGGGGACACAGAGGGACATAGCAGTTACACAGCGAGGACACACCAGGGACACAGCGAGACACAGCGGGACCCAGCGGGGACACAGCAGAGACACAGCGGGACACAGCGGGGGACACAGCGGGATATAGCGGGAGACAGAGCAGGACACAGCATGGACACAGTGGGACACAGCGGGGGACACAGCTGGGACACAGCGGGTCAACAGCAGGGACACAGTGGGGGACACAGCGAGGACACAGCGGGACACAGAGGGATACACAGCGAGGACACAAGGTGACACATGGGGACACAGCGGGACACAGCGGGGGACACAGAGAGGAAACAGCGGGACACAAATGGGGACACAGCAAGGACACAGCGGGACACAGCGGGAAAGAGCGGGACAAAGCAGGGGACACAGCGGGGACACAGCGGGACTCAGTGGGACACAGCGGGGACACTGCAGGGGACACAGCGGGGAAGAGCGGGACACAGCGGGGGACACAGCGAGGATACAGGGGGACACAGAAGGATACACAGAGAGGACACAGCGTGACACATGGGGATACAGAAGGGCAACAGCGGGTGACCCAGCGAGGACACAGCGGGACACAAGTGGGGACAAAGCAAGGACCCAGCGGGACACAGCAGGAAAGAGCGGGACACAGCCGGGGACACAGCGGGACACAGCAGGGGACACAGCGGGGACACAGCGGGACACAGTGGGACACAGCGGGGACACAGCAGGGGACACAGCGGGGAAGAGCGGGACACAGCCGGGGACACAGCCGGGGACACAGCGGGACACAGCAGGGGACACAGCGGGGACACAGCGGGACATATTGGGGACACAGCGGGACACAGCGGGACACATCGGGGGACACAGCAGGACACTGCAGGGTACACACCGCGACACAGCGGGACACAGCAGGACACAGCGGGGACACAGCAGGGGACACAGCAGGACACAGAGGGGAACAAAGGGGGCACATAGCGGGACACAGTGGGACACAACGGGGTACACAGCAGGACACAGCAGGGACACTGCAGGGGCACAGTGGGAAACAGTGGGACACAGCGGGGGACAATGCGGGACAAACCAGGATACAGGGGGACACAGCGATGGACACAGCGGGGGACACAGAGCTGCACACAGCGGGAGAGAGTGGAACACAGCAAGGACACAGCGGAGCCACAGCGGGACATCGCAGGAACAAAGCGAGGACAGAGCGAGACACAGAGGTACACAGCGAGGGACACAGCGGGGGACAGTGGGGACAAACCGGGGAACAACGGGGACACAGCGGGACACAGCTGGGACACAGCGGGACACAGCAGGGGATACAGCGAGGACACAGAGGGGACATAGGGGGACACTGCGGGACACAGTGGGACACAGCGGGGACACAGAGGGACATAGCAGTTACACAGCGAGGACACACCAGGGACACAGCGGGACACAGCGGGGACACAGCCGGGACACAGTGGAACCCAGTGGGGACACAGCGGGGACACAGAGGGCAAAGCGAGGGACACAGAGGCGGACACAGCAGGACACAGCGGGACAAGGCGGGACAGAGCGGGGCACAGCGAGAACACAACAGGACACAGTGGGACACAGCGGGGGACACAGCAGGGGACACAGCGGGACACAGCGGGGGTCACAGCGGGACACAGCGGGACACAGAGGGGACAAAGCAGGGTCAAAGCGAGGACACAGCGGGACACAGCGGGACAAAACAGGTCACAGCTGGACACAGCTGGGGACACAGCGGGGGACAGCGGGGACACAGCGGGACACAGCAGGACACAGCGGGAAACAGCGGGGACACAGAGAGGACACAGCGGGACACAGCGAAGACACAGCGGGACACAGAGGGGACACAGCGGGGGACAGCAGGGGACACAGCGGGACACAGCGGGACAAAGTGGGGACAGAGCAGGGAGATACAGCGGGCACACAGCTGGGACACATTGGTACACATTGGGACACAGCCGGTACACAGCAATACACAGCGGGACACAGCGGGAAACACAACCGGACACAGCGGGGGACACACCGGGACACAGCGGGGGACACAGCGGGACACAGCGGGAAACAGCAGGACACAGCTGGGGACACAACGGGACACAGCGGGGGTCACAGCAAGAACACAGCGGGACACAGGAGGACACAGCGGGGACACAGCTGGGACAAAGCGGGGGACACAGTGGGACACAGCGGGGGACACAGCGAGGACACAGCGGGGACATAGGGGGACACTGCGGGACACACTGGAGCACAGCGGGGACACAGAGGGACATAGCAGTTACACAGCAAGGACACTCCAGAGACAGAGCGGGACACAGCGGGGACACAGCAGGGACACAGCGAGACACAGAGGGACCCAGCGGGGACACAGCGGGGACACAGCGGGACACAGCGGGGGACACAGCAGGGACACAGCCGGGGACACAGCGGGACACAGCAGGACACAGCGGGGGACACAGAAGGGACACAGCGGGTCACAGTGGGGACACAGTGGGGGACACAGCAAGGACACAGCGAGACACAGAGGGATACAAAGCGAGTTGACAGCGTGACACAGGGGGACACAGAGGGACCCAGCAGGGGACCCAGCGAGGACACAGCGGGACACAAATGGGAACACAGCAAGGACACAGCAGGACACAGCGTGAAAGAGCGGGACACAGCGGGGGACACATCCTGGGACACAGCGAGACACAGCAGGGGACACAGCGGGGACACAGCGGGACACAGTGGGGACACAGCGGGACACAGCGGGACACATCGGGCAACACAGCAGGACACTGCGGGGTACACAGCGGGACACAGCGGGACACAAAGGGACACAGCAGGGACACAGCGGGGGACATATAGGGACACAAAGGGGGACACAGCGTTACACAACGGGAACACAGCGGGACACAGCGGGGACACAGCAGGGGCACATTGGGAAAAAGCGGGACACAGCGGGGGACAGAGCGGGACACACCGGGATACAGCGGGACACAGCGGGAGACACAGCAGGGGACACAGAGCCGCACACAGCGGGAGAGAGTGGAGCACAGCACGGACACAGCGGGGACACAGCGGGACATCGCGGGGACAAAGCGAGGACACAGCGGGACACAGAGGTACACAGCGAGGGACACTGCGGGGGACAATGGGGACAAACCGGGGAACAACGGGGACACAGCGGGACACAGCTGGGACACAGCGAGGACACAGCGGGATACAGCCGGACAGAGCAGGACACAGAGGGGAACACAGCGGGGGACACAGCGGGACAGAGCGGGACACAGTGGGGTACACAGTGGGACACATCGGGGATACAGCAGGCACACAGCGGGACACAGCGGGACACAGTGGGGTACAGAGCAGGATATAGCGGGAACACAGCGGGGCACAGCAGGGACACAGCAGGACAGAGCAGGGAACACAGCGGGATATAGCAGGGGACACAGCGAGGACAAAGCGGAAAACAGAGGGACACAGCAAGGGACACAGCAAGGCCACAGCGGGACACAACGGGACACAGTGGGGGACACAGCAGGGGACACAGCAGGACACAGCGGGGGATACAGCGGGACACAAAGGGGGACCCAGCGTTACACAGCGGGGACACAGCGGGACACAGCGGGACACAGCAGGGGACACAGCGGGGACACAGCGGGACACAGTGGGGACACAGCGGGACACAGTGTGGACACAGCGGGACACAGTGGGACACTGCAGGGTACACATCTTTACACAGCGGGACACAGTGGGACACAGCGGGGACACAGCAGGTGATACAGCGGGAAAGATCGGGACACAGCGGGGGACACAGCCGGGGACATAGCGGGACGCAGCAGGGGACACAGTGGGGACACAGTGGGACACAGTGGGGACAAAGCGGGACACAGCGGGACACATCGGGGGACACAGCAGGACACTGCAGGGTACACAGCGGGACACAGCGGGCCACACCTGGACACAGCAGGGACATATCAGGGGACACAGCATGATACAGAGGGGAACAAAGGGGGCACACAGCGGGACACAGTGGGACACAGCGGGGTACACAGCGGGACAAACCGGGGTACAAGTGGACACAGCGATGGGCACTGCGGGGGACACAGAGCTGCACACAGCGGGAGAGAGTGGAACACAGCAGGGCCACAGCGGGGCCACAGCGGGACATCGCAGGAACAAAGCGAGGACAGAGCGAGACACAGAGGTACACAGCGAAGGACACAGCGGGGGACAGTGGGGACAAACCGGGGAACAACGGGGACACAGCGGGACACAGCTAGGACACAGCGGGACACAGCAGGGGATACAGCGAGGACACAGAGGGGACATAGGGGGACACTGCGGGACACAGTGGGACACAGCGGGGACACAGAGGGACATAGCAGTTACACAGCGAGGACACACCAGGGACACAGCGGGACACAGCGGGGACACAGCCGGGACACAGTGGAACCCAGCGGGGACACAACGGGGACACAGCGGGACACAGCAGGACAAAGCGAAGGACACAGAAGAGGACACAGCAGGACACAGCGGGAAAAAGCCGGACAGAGCAGGACACAGCGAGAACACAACAGGACACAGCGGGACACAGCGGGGGACACAGCAGGGGACACAGCGGGACACAGCGGGGGTCACAGCGGGACACAGCGGGACACAGAGGGGACAAAGCAGGGTCAAAGCGGGGACACAGCGGGACACAGCTGGACACAGCGGGGACACAGCAGAGGACACAGGCGGGGACAGCGGGGACACAGCAGGACACAGGGGGGACACAGCAGGTACACAGCGGGTCACAGACTGGACACAGTGGGGGACACAGCGAGGACACAGGGGGACACAGAAGGATACACAGAGATGACACAGCGTGACACATGGGGACACAGCGGGACACAGCGGGTGACCCAGCGAGGACACAGCGGAACACAAATGGGGACAAAGCAAGGACCCAGCGGGACACAGCAGGAAAGAGCGGGACACAGCCGGGGACACTTCGGGACACTGCAGGGGCACAGTGGGAAACAGTGGGACACAGCGGGGGACAATGCGGGACAAACCGGGATACAGGGGGACACAGAGATGGACACAGCGGGGGACACAGAGCTGCACACAGCGGGAGAGAGTGGAACACAGCAGGGACACAGAGGAGCCACAGCGGGACATCACAGGAACAAAGCGAGGACAGAGTGAGACACAGAGGTACACAGCGAGGGACACAGCGGGGGACAGTGGGGACAAACCGGGGAACAACGGGGACACAGCAGGACACACCTGGGACACAGCGGGGACACAGCGGCACACAGCGGGGCACAGTGGGACACAGCAGGGGATACAGCGAGGACACAGAGGGGACATAGGGGGACACTGCGGGACACAGTGGGACACAGTGGGGACACAGAGGGACATAGCAGTTACACAGCAAGGACACAACAGGGACACAGCGGGACCCAGTGGGGACACAGCGGGGACACAGTGGGACAAAGCGGGGGACACAGAGGCGGACATAGCAGGACACAGTGGGACACACCGGGACAGAGCGGGACACAGCGAGAACACAACGGGACACAGCGGGACACAGCGGGAGACACAGCAGGGGACACAGCGGGACACAGCGGGTGACACAGCGGGACATAGCGGGACACAGAGGAGACAAAGCAGGGGATAAAGCGGGGACACAGCGGGACACAGCGGGACAAAATGGGACACAGCTGGACACAGCGGGGACACAGCAGGGGACACAGCGGGGGACAGCGCGGACACAGCCGGACACAGCAGGACACAGCGGGAAACAGGGGGGACACAGCGAGGACAAAATGGGACACAGCGAAGACACAGCGGGACACAGAGGGGACACAGCGAGGGACAGCAGGGAAACACAGCGGGGACACAGCGGGGACACAGCGGAACACAGTTGGGACACAGCGGGGGACAGCAGGGAGACACAGCGCGGACACAGCGGGGACACATCGGTACACAGCGGGACACAGCCGGTACACAGCAATACACAGCGGGACACAGCGGGAAACACAACCGGACACAGCGCGGGACACAGCGGGATACAGCGAGGGACACAGCGGGACACAGCGGGACACAGTGGGGACAGAGCGGGACAGAGCGGGGACACAGCAGGGGACACAGCGGGGCACAAAGTCAGACACCACGGGATACAGCGGAACATAGCGGGGACACAGCGGGGGACACAGCGGGGGACACAGCGGGGGACACAGAGGGGGACAGCGGTGATACAGCTGGGGACAGCGAGGACACACCGGGACACAGCGGGGGACAGCTGGGACACAGGGGGAACACAGCGAGACACAGCGGGGGACACAGTGAGGACACAGCAGTGACACAGGTGGGACACAGTAGGACACAGCGGGACAAAAGGGGACACAACGGGACACAGAGACGGATACAGCGAGGGACAGCGGGGACACCCCAGGGGACAGCAGGGACACAGCGGGACACAGCGGGGAACAGCGGGGAAACACCGGGACACAGCGGGGACACAGCGGGGACACAGTGGGACACAGCGGGACACAGCAGAGACACAGCGGGTCACAGCGGGGACACAGTGGGGGACACAGCAAGGACACAGCGAGACACAGAGGGATACAAAGCGAGGACACAGCGTGACACAGGGGGACACACCGGGACCCAGCGGGGAACCCAGCGAGGACACAGCGGGACACAAATGGGGACACAGCAAGGACACAGCAGGACACAGCGTGAAAGAGCGGGACACAGCGGGGGACACATCCTGGGACACAGCGGGACACAGCAGGGGACACAGCGGGGACACAGCGGGACACAGTGGGGACACAGCGGGACACAGCGGGACACATCGGGCAACACAGCAGGACACTGCGGGGTACACAGCGGGACACAGCGGGACACAAAGGGACACAGCAGGGACACAGCGGGGGACACATCAGGACACAAAGGGGGACACAGCGGGGACACAGCGGGGACACAGCGGGGACACAGCGGGGGACACAGCAGGACACAGAGGGGACACAGAGGGACTCAACGGTTAAACAGCGAGGACATACCAGGGACACAGCGGGACACAGCGGAGACACAGCAGGGACACAGTGAGACACAGCGAGGACACAGTGGGACACAGCGTGGGATACAGAGGGGGACAGCGGTGACACACCGGCGGACAGCGAGGACACAGCGGGACACAGCGGGACACAGTGGGGGACACAGTGGGACACAGTGGGGGACACAGCGAGGACACAGCGGGACACAGCGGGGACACAGCGGGGGACAACATGGACACACATGCGGACAGCGGGGATACAATGGGACACAGCGGTGGACATTGGGGACACAGCGGGACACAGCGGGGACACAGCAGGTACACAGCGGGTCACAGCCTGGACACAGTGGGGGACACAGCGAGGACACAGGGGGACACAGAAGGATACCCAGAGAGGACACAGCGTGACACATGGGGACACAGCGGGACACAGCGGGTGACCCAGCGAGGACACAGCGGGACACAAATGGGGACAAAGCAAGGACCAAGCGGGACACAGCAGGAAAGAGCGTGACACAGCCGGGGACACAGCGGGACACAGCAGGTGACACAGCGGGGACACAGCTGGACTCAGTGGGACACAGCGGGGACACAGCAGGGGACACAGCGGGGAAGAGCGGGACACAGCGGGGGACACAGCGAGGACACAGGGGGACACAGAAGGATACACAGAGAGGACACAGCGTGACACATGGGGACACAGTGGGTGACCCAGCAAGGACACAGCGGGACACAAATGGGGACAAAGCAAGGACACAGCGGGACACAGCTGGAAAGAGCGGGACACAACCGGGGATACAGCGGGACACAGCAGGGGACACAGCAGGGGACACAGCTGGACACAGTGGGACACAGCGGGGACACAGCAGGGGACACAGCGGGGAAGAGCGGGACACAGTGGGGGACACAGCGAGGACAAAGGGGAAAAAGAAGGATACACAGAGAGGACACAGCGTGACACATGGAGACACAGCGGGACACAGCGGGGGACACAGAGAGGACACAGCGGGACACAAATGGGGACACAGCAAGGACACAGCGGGACACAGCGGGAAAGAGCGGGACACAGCGGGGGACACAGCCGGGGACACAGCGGGACACAGCAGGGGACACAGCGGGGACACAGCGGGACAGAGTGGGGACATAGCGGGACACAGCGGGACACATCGGGGGACACAGCAGGATACTGCGGGGTACACAGCGGGACACAGCGGGACACAGCGGGACACAGCGGGACACAGCAGGGACACACCGGGGGACAAGGCGGGACACAGCGAGGACACAGCGGGACACAGGAGGACATAGTGGGACACAGCGGGGACACAGCAGGGGACACAGCAGGACACAGAGGGGACACAGAGGGACTCAGCGGTTACACAGCGAGGACACACCAAGGACACAGTGGGACACAGCGGAGACACAGCAGGGACACAGTGAGACACAGCGAGGACACAGTGGGACACAGCGTGGGATACAGCGGGGGACAGCGGTGACACACCGGCGGACAGCGGGGACACAGCGGGACACAGCGGGACACAGTGGGGGACACAGTGGGACACAGTGGGGGACACAGCGAGGACACAGCGGGACACAGCAGGGACACAGCGGGGGACAGCAGGGACACACATGCGGACAGAGGGGACACAACGTGACACAGTGGTGGACATCGGGGACACAGCGGGACACAGCGGGGACACAGCAGGTACACAGCGGGTCACAGCCTGGACACAGTGGGGGACACAGCGAGGACACAGGGGGACACAGAAGGATACACAGAGAGGACACAGCGTGACACATGGGGACACAGAGGGACACAGCGGGTGACCCAGCGAGGACACAGCGGGACACAAGTGGGGACAAAGCAAGGACCCAGCGGGACACAGCAGGAAAGAGCGGGACACAGCCGGGGACACAGCGCGACACAGCAGGGGACACAGCGGGGACACAGCGGGACACAGTGGGACACAGCGGGGACACAGCAGGGGACACAGCGGGGAAGAGCGGGACACACCGGGGGACACAGCCGGGGACACAGCGGGACACAGCAGGGGACACAGCGGGGACACAGCGGGACACAGTGGAGACACAGCGGGACACAGCCGGGCACATCGGGGGACACAGCAGGACACTGTAGGGTACACACCACGACACAGCGGGACACAGCGGGATGCAGCGGGGACACAGCAGGGGACACAGCAGGACACAGAGGGGAACAAAGGGGACACACAGCGGGACACAGTGGGACACAGCGGAGTACACTGCGGGACACAGCAGGGACACTGCAGGGGCACAGTGGGAAACAGTGGGACACAGCGGGGGACAATGCGGGACAAACCGGGATACAGGGGGACACAGCGATGGACACAACGGGGGACACAGAGCTGCACACAGCGGGAGAGAGTGGAACACAGCAGGGGCACAGCGGAGCCACAGCGGGACATCGCAGGAACAAAGCGAGGACAGAGCGAGACACAGAGGTACACAGCGAGGGACACAGCGGGGGACAGTGGGGACAAACCGGGGAACAACGGGGACACAGCGGGACACAGCTGGGACACAGCGGGGACACAGCGGCACACAGCGGGGGCACAGTGGGACATAGCAGGGGATAAAAGCGAGGACACAGAGGGGACTTGCGGGACACTGCGGGACACAGTGGGACACAGCGGGGACACAGAGGGACATAGCAGTTACACAGCGAGGACACACGAGGGACACAGCGGGGACACAGCCGGCACACAGCGGGACCCAGCGGGGACACAGCGGGGACACAGTGGGACCAAGCGGGGGACACAGAGGCGGACACAGCAGGACACAGTGGGACACACCGGGACAGAGCGGGACACAGCGAGAACACAACCGGACACAGCGGGACACAGCAGGAGACACAGCAGGGGACACAGCGGGACACAGCAGGTGACACAGCGGGATACAGCGGGACACAGAGGGGACAAACAGGGTATAAAGCGGGGACACAGCGGGACACAGCGGGACAAAATGGGAC
Organism: Dipodomys ordii; assembly: GCF_000151885.1. Classification (NCBI taxonomy): domain Eukaryota; kingdom Metazoa; phylum Chordata; class Mammalia; order Rodentia; family Heteromyidae; genus Dipodomys; species Dipodomys ordii. The sequence continues at coordinate 6,880 of NW_012285124.1, read as the reverse complement.
ACAGCTGGACACAGCGGGGACACAGCAGGGGACACAGCAGGGGACAGCGCGGACACAGCCGGACACAGCAGGACACAGCGGAAAACAGGGGGGACACAGCGAGGACAAAATGGGACACAGCGAAGACACAGCGGGACACAGAGGGGACACAGCGAGGGACAGCAGGGAGACACAGCGGGGACACAGCGGGGACACAGCGGAACACAGTTGGGACACAGCGGGGGACAGCAGGGAGACACAGCGGGGACACAGCGGGGACACATCGGTACACAGCGGGACACAGCCGGTACACAGCAATACACAGCGGGACACAGCGGGACACAGTGGGGACAGAGCGGGACACAGCGGGGACACAGCGGGGGACACAGCGGGGCACAAAGTCAGACACCACGGGATACAGCGGAACATAGCAGGGACACAGCGGGGGCCACAGCGGGGACACAGCGGGGGACACAGAGGGGGACAGCGGTGACACAGCTGGGGACAGCGAGGACACAGTGGGGGACAGCGGGGACACAGGGGGAACACAGCGAGACACAGCGGGGAACACAGTGAGGACACAGCGGGGACACAGGGGGGACACAGCGGGACACAGCGGGACAAAAGGGGACACAGCGGGACACAGAGACGGATACAGCGGGGGACAGCGGGGACACCCCTGGGGACAGCAGGGACACAGCGGGACACAGCAGGGACACACCGGGGACACAGTGGGACACAGCGGGACACAGCAGGGACACAGCAGGGACACAGCCGGGGACACAGCGGGACACAGCAGGACACAGCAGGGGACACAGCAGGGACACAGCAGGTCACAGCGGGGACACAGTGGGGACACAGCAAGGACACAGCGAGACACAGAGGGATACAAAGCGAGGACACAGCGTGACACAGGGGGACACACCGGGACCCAGCGGGGGACCCAGCGAGGACACAGCGGGACACAAATGGGGACACAGCAAGGACACAGCAGGACACAGCGTGAAAGAGCGGGACACAGCGGGGGACACACCTGGGGACCCAGTGGGACCCAGCGGGGGACACAGTGGGACACAGCGGGGGACACAGCGGGACACAGCGGGACACAGCCGGGACAAAGCGGGGGACAAAGAGGGGACACAGCGGGACAAAACGGGACACAGCTGGACACAGTGGGGACACAGCAGGGGACACAGAGGGTTACAGCGGGGACACAGCCGGACTCAGCAGGACACAGCGGGAAACAGCGGGGACACAGCGAGGACACAGCGGGACACAGCGGGACACAGAGGGGACACAGCGGGGGACAGCAGGGAGACACAGCGGGGACACAGCGGGGACACAGCGGAACACAGTGGGGACACAGCGGGGGACAGCAGGGAGACACAGCGGGGCCACAGCGGTACACAGCGGGACAAAGGGGTTACACAGCAGGACACAGCGGGACACAGCGGGAAACACAACCGGACACAGCGGGGGACACAGCGGGACACAGCGGGGGACACAGCGGGACAAAGCGGGACACAGTGGGGACAGAGTGGGACACAGCGGGGACACATTGGGGTACACAGCAGGGACACAGCAGGGACACAGAGGGACACACCGGGGACACAGCGGGGACACAGCTGGGGAAACAGTGGGAAACAGCGGGGGCCACAGCGAGGACACAGCAGAACACAGCGGGGGACACAGCAGGACACAGCGGGGTACACAGAGGCAGACACAGCGGTACACATCGGGACACAGGGGGGACACAGCGGGACACAGCAGGGGACACAGCAGGACACAACGGGGACACAGCGAGGACACAGCGGGACACAGCGGGACACAGCATGGACACAGCGGGTCACATTGGGGAAATAGTGGGGGACACAGCGGGGGATATAGCGGGATACAGAAGGACACAGCGAGGACACAGCGGGACACAAGAGGACACAGCGGGGACACAGTGGGGACACAGCGGGGGACACAGTGGGACACAGCGGGGACACAGCGGGGGACACAGCGGGACACAGCGTTGGACTCAACGGGACACAGTCGGGGACACAGCGGTGGACACAGCGGGACACAGCGAGGGACACAGTGGAACACAATGAGGACACAGCGGGACACAGCGGGACACAACGGGGACATAGCAGGACACAGCGGGGTACACAGAGGCAGACACAGCGGTACACATCGGGACACAGCGGGGACACAGCGGGACACAGCAGGGGACACAGCAGGGACACAGCAGGACACAACGGGGACACAGCGAGGACACAGCGGGACACAGCGGGACACAGCATGGACACAGCGGGTCAAATTCGGGAAATAGTGGGGGACACAGCGGGGGATATAGCGGGATACAGAAGGACATAGCGAGGACACAGCGGGACACAAGAGGACACAGCGGGGACACAGCGGGGACACAGCGGGGACACAGCGGGGGACACAGTGGGACACAGCGGGGACACAGCGGGACACAGCGAGGACACAGCGGGACACAGCGTGGGTTACAGCGGGGGACAGCGGTGACACACCGGCGGACAGCGGGGACACAGCGGGACAGAGCTGGACACAGCGGGGGACACAGCGGGACACAGTGTGGGACACAGCGGAACATAGCGGGGACACATCAGGGGACACAGTAGGACACAGAGGGGAACAAAGGGGGCACACAGCGGGACACAGTGGGACACAGCGGGGTACACAGCGGGACACAGCAGGGGACACAGCGGGGAAGAGCGGGACACAGCGGGACACAGCAGGGGACACAGCGGGACACAGCAGGGGACACAGCGGGGACACAGCGGGACACAGTGGGGACACAGCAGGACACAGCGGGACACATCGGGGGACACAGCAGGTCACTGTAGGGTACACACCGCGACACAGCGGGACACAGCGGGACGCAGCGGGGACACAGCAGGGGACACAGCAGGACACAGAGGGGAACAAAGGGGGCACACAGCGGGACACAGTGGGACACAGCGGGGTACACAGCGGGACAAAGCAGGGACACTGCAGGGGCACAGTGGGAAACAGTGGGACACAGCGGGGGACAATGCGGGACAAACCGGGATACAGGGGGACACAGCGATGGACACAGCGGGGGACACAGAGCTGCACACAGCGGGAGAGAGTGGAACACAGCAAGGACACAGCGGAGCCACAGCGGGACATCGCAGGAACAAAGCGAGGACAGAGCAAGACACAGAGGTACACAGCGAGGGACACAGCGGGGGACAGTGGGGACAAACCGGGGAACAACGGCGACACAGCGGGACACAGCTGGGACACAGCGGCGACACAGCGGCACACAGCGGGGGCAGAGTGGGACACAGCAGGGGATACAGCGAGGACACAGAGGGGAAATAGTGGGACACTGCGGGACACAGTGGGACACAGCGGGGACACAGAGGGACATAGCAGTTACACAGCGAGGACACACCAGGGACACAGCGGGACACAGCAGGGACACAGCCGGCACACAGCGGGACCCAGCAGGGACACAGCGGGGACACAGTGGGACAAAGCGGGGGACACAGAGGCGTACACAGCGGGACTCAGTGGGACACAGCGGGGACACAGCAGGGGACACAGCGGGGACGAGCGGGACACAGCGGGGGACACAGCGAGGACACAGGGGGACACAGAAGGATACACAGAGAGGACACAGAGTGACACATGGGGACACAGCGGGACACAGCGGGTGACCCAGCGAGGACACGGCGGGACACAAATGGGGACAAAGCAAGGACACAGCGGGACACAGCAGGAAAGAGCGGGACACAGCCGGGGATACAGCGGGACACAGCAGGGGACACAGCGGGGACACAGCGGGACACAGTGGGACACAGCGGGTACACAGCAGGGGACACAGCGGGGAAGAGCGGGTCACAGTGGGGGACACAGCGAGGACACAGGGGGACACAGAAGGATACACAGAGAGGACACAGCGTGACACATGGGGACACAGCGGGACACAGCGGAGGACACAGCCGGGGACACAGCGGGACACAGCAGGGGACACAGCGGGGACACAGCGGGACACAGTGGGGACATAGCGGGACACAGCGGGACACATCGGGGGACACAGCAGGACACTGCGGGGTACACAACGGGACACAGCGGGACACAGCGGGAAACAGCAGGGACACACCGGAGGACAAGGCGGGAGACAGCGAGGACACAGCGGGACACAGGAGGACACAGCGGGACACAGCGGGGACACAGCAGGGGACACAGCAGGACACAGAGGGGACAAAGAGGGACTCAGCGGTTACACAGCGAGGACACACCAGGGACACAGCGGGACACAGCAGAGACACAGCAGGGACACAGTGAGACACAGCGAGGACACAGCGGGACACAGGAGGACACAGCGGGACACAGCGGGGACACAGCAAGGGACACAGCAGGACACAGAGGGGACACAGAGGGACTCAGCGGTTACACAGCGAGGACATACCAGGGACACAGCGGGACACAGCGGAGACACAGCAGGGACACAGTGAGACACAGCGAGGACACAGTGGGACACAGCGTGGGATTCAGCGGGGGACAGCGGTGACACACCGGCGGACAGCGGGGACACAGCGGGACACAGCGGGACACAGTGGGGGACACAGTGGGACACAGTGGGGGACACAGCGAGGACACAGCGGGACACAGCGGGGACACAGCGGGGGACAGCAGGGACTCATGCGGACAGAGGGGACACAATGGGACACAGCGGTGGACATCCGGGACACAGCGGGACACAGCGGGGACACAGCAGGTACACAGCGGGTCACAGCCTGGACACAGTGGGGGACACAGCGAGGACACAGGGGGACACAGAAGAATACACAGAGAGGACACAGAGTGACACATGGGGACACAGAGGGACACAGCGGGTGACCCAGCGAGGACACAGCGGGACACAAGTGGGGACAAAGCAAGGACCCAGCGGGACACAGCAGGAAAGAGCGGGACACAGCCGGGGACACAGCGGGACACAGCAGGGGACACAGCGGGGACACAGCGGGACACAGTGGGACACAGCAGGGGACACAGCGGGGAAGAGCGGGACACACCGGGGGACACAGCCGGGGACACAGCGGGACACAGCAGGGGACACAGCGGGGACACAGCGGGACACAGTGGAGACACAGCGGGACACAACGGGGCACATCGGGGGACACAGCAGGACACTGTAGGGTACACATCGGGACACAGCAGGACGCAGCGGTGACACAGCAGGGGACACAGCAGGACACAGAGGGGAACAAAGGGGGCACACAGCGGGACACAGTGGGACACAGCGGGGTACACAGCGGGACAAAGCAGGGACACTGCAGGGGCACAGTGGGAAACAGTGGGACACAGCGGGGGACAATGCGGGACAAACCGGGATACAGGGGGACACAGCGATGGACACAGCGGGGGACACAGAGCTGCACACAGCGGGAGAGAGTGGAACACAGCAAGGACACAGCGGAGCCACAGCGGGACATCGCAGGAACAAAGCGAGGACAGAGCGAGACACAGAGGTACACAGCGAGGGACACAGCGGGGGACAGTGGGGACAAACCGGGGAACAACGGCGACACAGCGGGACACAGCTGGGACACAGCGGGGACACAGCGGCACACAGTGGGGGCAGAGTGGGACACGCAGGGGATACAGCGAGGACACAGAGGGGAAATAGGGGGACACTGCGGGACACAGTGGGACACAGCGGGGACACAGAGGGACATAGCAGTTACACAGCGAGGACACACCAGGGACACAGCGGGACACAGCGGGGACACAGCCGGCACACAGCGGGACCCAGCGGGGACAGAGCGGGGACACAGTGGGACAAAGCGGGGGACACAGAGGCCTACACAGCGGGACTCAGTGGGACACAGCGGGGACACAGCAGGGGACACAGCGGGGACGAGCGGGACACAGCGGGGGACACAGCGAGGACACAGGGGGACACAGAAGGATACACAGAGAGGACACAGAGTGACACATGGGGACACAGCGGATGACCCAGCGAGGACACGGCGGGACACAAATGGGGACAAAGCAAGGACACAGCGGGACACAACAGGAAAGAGCGGGACACAGCCGGGGATACAGTGGGACACAGCAGTGGACACAGCGGGGACACAGCGGGACACAGTGGGACACAGCGCGTACACAGCAGGGGACACAGCGGGGAAGAGCGGGACACAGTGGGGGACACAGTGAGGACACAGGGGGACACAGAAGGATACACAGAGAGGACACAGCGTGACACATGGGGACACAGCGGGACACAGCGGGGGACACAGAGAGGACACAGAGGGACACAAATGGGGACACAGCAAGGACACAGCGGGATACAGCGGGAAAGAGCCGGACACAGCGGGGGACACAGCCGGGGACACAGCGGGACACAGCAGGGGACACAGCGGGGACACAGCGGGACAGAGTGGGGACATAGCGGGACACAGCGGGACACATCGGGGGACACAGCAGGACACTGCGGGGTACACAGCGGGACAGAGCGGGATACAGCAGGGACACACCGGGGGACAAGGCGGGAGACAGCGAGGACACAGCGGGACACAGGAGGACACAGCGGGACACAGCGGGGACACAGCAGGGGACACAGCAGGACACAGAGGGGACAAAGAGGGACTCAGCGGTTACACAGCGAGGACACACCAGGGACACAGCGGGGCACAGCGGAGACACAGCAGGGACACAGTGAGACACAGCGAGGACACAGCGGGACACAGGAGGACACAGCGGGACCCAGCGGGGACACAGCGGGGACACAGTGGGACAAAGCGGGGGACACAGAGACGGACACAGCAGGACACAGTGGGACACACCGGGACAGAGCGGGACACAGCGAGAACACAACGGGACACAGGGGGACACAGCGGGGACACAGCAGTGA
>NW_012285123.1:0-2764 GCF_000151885.1 Dipodomys ordii | reverse complement strand
TGGGGACACAGCGGGACACAGCCGGGGACACAGCAGGTACACAGGGGGTCACAGCCTGGACACAGTGGGGGATACAGCGAGGACACAGGGGGACACAGAAGGATACACAGAGAGGACACAGCGTGACACATGGGGACACAGAGGGACACAGCGGGTGACCCAGCGAGGACACAGCGGGACACAAATGAGGACAAAGCAAGGACCCAGCGGGACACAGCAGGAAAGAGCGGAACACAGCCGGGGACACTTCGGGACACTGCAGAGGCACAGTGGGAAACAGTGGGACACAGCGGGGGACAATGCGGGACAAACCGGGGTACAGGGGGACACAGCGATGGACACAGCGGGGGACACAGAGCTGCACACAGCGGGAGAGAGTGGAACACAGCAGGGACACAGCGGAGCCACAGCGGGACATCGCAGGAACAAAGCGAGGACAGAGCGAGACACAGAGGTACACAGCGAGGGACACAGCGGGGGACAGTGGGGACAAACCGGGGAACAACGGGGACACAGCGGGACACAGCTGGGACACAGCGGGGACACAGCGGCACACAGCGGGGGCACAGTGGGACACAGCAGGGGATACAGCGAGGACACAGAGGGGACATAGGGGGACACTGCGGGACACAGTGGGACACAGTGGGGGACACAGAGGGACATAGCAGTTACACAGCGAGGACACAACAGGGACCCAGCGGGACCCAGCGGGGACCCAGCGGGGACACAGTGGGACAAAGCGGGGGGACACAGAGGCGGACACAGCAGGACACAGTGGGACACACCGGGACAGAGCGGGACACAGCGAGAACACAACGGGACACAGCGGGACATAGCGGGAGACACAGCAGGGGACACAGCTGGACACAGCGGGTGACACAGCGGGACATAGCGGGACACAGAGGGGACAAAGCAGGGGATAAAGCGGGGACACAGCGGGACACAGCGGGACAAAATGGGACACAGCTGGACACAGCGGGGACACAGCAGGGGACACAGCGGGGGACAGCGCGGACACAGCCGGACACAGCAGGACACAGCGGGAAACAGGGGGGACACAGCGAGGACAAAATGGGACACAGCGAAGACACAGCGGGACACAGAGGGGACACAGCGAGGGACAGCAGGGAAACACAGCGGGGACACAGCGGGGACACAGCGGAACACAGTTGGGACACAGCGGGGGACAGCAGGGAGACACAGCGCGGACACAGCGGGGACACATCGGTACACAGCGGGACACAGCCGGTACACAGCAATACACAGCGGGACACAGCGGGAAACACAACCGGACACAGCGCGGGACACAGCGGGATACAGCGAGGGACACAGCGGGACACAGCGGGACACAGTGGGGACAGAGCGGGACAGAGCGGGGACACAGCAGGGGACACAGCGGGGCACAAAGTCAGACACCACGGGATACAGCGGAACATAGCGGGGACACAGCGGGGGACACAGCGGGGGACACAGAGGGGGACAGCGGTGATACAGCTGGGGACAGCGAGGACACACCGGGACACAGCGGGGGACAGCTGGGACACAGGGGGAACACAGCGAGACACAGCGGGGGACACAGTGAGGACACAGCAGTGACACAGGTGGGACACAGTAGGACACAGCGGGACAAAAGGGGACACAACGGGACACAGAGACGGATACAGCGAGGGACAGCGGGGACACCCCAGGGGACAGCAGGGACACAGCGGGACACAGCGGGGAACAGCGGGGAAACACCGGGACACAGCGGGGACACAGCGGGGACACAATGGGACACAGCGGGACACAGCAGAGACACAGCGGGTCACAGCGGGGACACAGTGGGGGACACAGCAAGGACACAGCGAGACACAGAGGGATACAAAGCGAGGACACAGCGTGACACAGGGGGCACAGCGGGACACAAATGGGGACACAGCAAGGATACAGCAGGACACAGCGTGAAAGAGCGGGACACAGTGGGGGACACATCCTGGGACACAGCGGGACACAGCAGGGGACACAGCGGGGACACAGCGGGACACAGTGGGGACACAGCGGGACACAGCGGAACACATCGGGAGACACAGCAGGACACTGTGGGGTACACAGCGGGACACAGCGGGACACAAAGGGACACAGCAGGGACACAGCGGGATACAGAAGGACACAGCGAGGACAAGGCGGGACACAGGAGGACACAGCGGGGACACAGCGGGGGACACAGTGGGACACAGCTGAGTATTCAGCGAGGACACAGCAGGGACACGGCGGGACACAGCGGGTCACAGCGGGGAAACAGTGGGGGACACAGCGGAGGACACAGTGGGATACAGGAGGACACAGCGAGGACACAGCGGGGACATAGGGTGACACTGCGGGACACAGTGGGACACAGCAGGGACACAGAGGGACATAGAGGTTACACAGCCAGGACACACCAGGGACACAGCAGAACACAGCGGGGACACAGCGGGACCCAGCGGGACCCAGCGGGGACTCAGCGGGGACACAGCGGGACACAGCAGGGGACACAGAGGCACACACATCGGGACACAGCGGGAGACAGCAGGACACAGCGGGGACACAGCGGGGACACAGCGAGGACACAGCGGGACACAGCATGGACACAGCGGGTCACAGTGGGCAAATAGTGGGGGGACACAGCGGGGGCACACAGCAGGATACAGAAGGACACAGCGAGGACACAGCGGGACACAGTAGGACACAGGGGGGACACAGTGGGGACACAGCGGGGTGACACAGTGGGACACAGTGGGGACTC
>NW_012285122.1:0-2313 GCF_000151885.1 Dipodomys ordii | reverse complement strand
AGCAAGGACACAACGGGACACAGGGGGACACAGCGGGGGACACAGCAGGGGACACAGCGGGAAACAGAGGGGGACACACCGGGAAACAGCGGGACAAAATGGGACACAGCTAGACACAGTGGGGACACAGCAGGTGAAACAGCGGGGGACAGCGGGGAAACAGCCGGACACAGCAGGACACAGCGGGAAACAGCGGGGACACAGCGAGGACACAGCAGGACACAGCGGGACACAGAGCGGACACAGCGGGGGACAGCAGGGAGACACAGCGGGGACACAACGGGGACACAGCGGAACACAGTGGGGACACAGCGGGGGACAGCAGGGAGACACAGCGGGGACACAGCGGGGACACATCGGTACACAGCGGGACACAGGGGGTACACAGCAGGACACAGCGGGACACAGCGGGAAACACAACCGGACACAGCGGGGGACACAGCGGGACAAAGCGGGACACAGTGGGGACAGAGTGGAACACAGCGGGGACACAGCAGGACACAGCAGCGACACAGCGGAACACAGCGGGGGACACAGCGGGACACAGCCTGGGACATAGGGGGACACAGCGTGGACACAGCGGGACACAGCGAGACACAGCAGTGACAAAGCGGCGACACAGCGGGACACAGCGGGACACAGCGGGGGACACAGCGGGACACAGTGGGGGACACAGTGTGGGACACAGCGGGACACAGCTGGGGACACAGCGAGGACACAGCGGGACAAAGCGAGGACACAGCGGGACAAAGCGGGGGACAGCGGGGACACACATGCAGACAGCGGGGACACAACGGGACACAGCGGAGGACATCGGGGACACAGCGGGACACAGCGGGACACAGCAGGGACACAGCAGGGACACAGTGGGTCACAGCGGGGACACAGTGTGGGACACAGCGAGGACAGAGCGGGACACAGAGGGATACACAGAGAGGACACAGCGTGACACAAATGGGGACACAGCAAGGACACAGCGGGACACAGCGGGAAAGAGCGGGACACAGCGGGGGACACAGCCGGGGACACAGCTGGACACAGTGGGACACAGTGGGGGACACAGCAGTGACACATCGGGTCACTGCGGGGACACAGTGGGGGACACAGCATGGACACAGCGGGACACAGAGGGGTACACAGCGAGGACACAGCGTGACACATGGGGACACAGCAGGACCCAGCGGGGGACAAAGCAGGGCACAGAGTGGAACAAAGGGGGCACACAGCGGGACACAGTGGGACACAGCGGATGACACAGCAGGACACAACGGGGGACACAGCGGGACACAAGTGGGGACACAGCAAGGACACAGCAGGACACAGGGGGAAAGAGCGGGACACAGTGGGGGACACAGCGAAGACACAGCAGGACACAGAAGGACACACAGCGAGGACACAGCGTGACATATGGGGACACAGGGGGACACAGCGGGACACAGCGGGACACAAAGGGACACAGCAGGGACACAGCAGGGGACACAGCGGGACACAGAGGGGACACAGCGTTACACAGCGGGGACACAGAGGGGACACAGCAGGGGACACAGCAGGACACAGAGGGGAACAAAGGAGGCACACAGCGGGACACAGTGGGACACAGCGGGGTACACAGCGGGCCACAGCGGGACATTGCGGGGACAAAGCGAGGACAGAGCGGGACACAGAGGTACACAGCGAAGGACACAGTGGGGGACAGTGGGGACAAACCGGGGAACAACGGGGACCCAGCGGGACACAGCTAGGACACAGTGGGACACAGAGGGATACACAGAGAGGACACAGCGTGACACATGGGGACACAGCGGGACACAGCTGGGGACACAGCCGAGGACACAGCAGGACACAGCAGGGGACACAGCGGGGACACACAGGGGACAGCAGGCACACAGCGGGACACAGCGGAACACAGCAGGACACAGCGGGACACAGCGGCGAACACAGCGGGGGACACAGCGGGGCACAGCGGGACACAGCGGGGGACACAGCATGGACACACCGGGATACAACAGGGAAATAGTGGGAGACACAGCCGGGGACACAGCGGGATACAGAAGGACACAGCAAGGACTCAGAGGGACACAGGAGGACAAAGCCGGGACACAGCGGGGACACAGCGGGGGACACAGCAGGGACACAGCGGGGATATAGAGGGACTCAGCAGTTACAGGCGAGGACACACCAGGGACACAGCGGGACACAGCGGAGACACAGCGGGGACACATCGGGACACAGCAAGGACACAGCGGGACAAGCGTGGGATACAGTGGGGACAGCGTGACACACTGGCGGACAGCGGGGACACAGCGAGACGCA
>NW_012285121.1:0-1628 GCF_000151885.1 Dipodomys ordii | reverse complement strand
CACAGAGGGACACAGCGGGACACAGCGGGACACAGCGGGGACACAGCTGGGACAAAGCGGGGGACACAGTGGGGGACACAGCGGTAAACAGCGGGGGACACAGCGGGACTCAGCTGGGGACACATCAAAGGACACAGCGGGTGACACAGCGGGGGAAACAGCGGGAAACAGCGGGGGGCACAGCGAGGACACAGCAGGACACAGCGCGGGACACAGCTGGGACACAGCGGGGACACAGCGGCACACAGCGGGGGACATCGGTGACACAGCGGGACACAGCAGGACACAGTGGGACACAGAAGGATACACAGAGAGGACACAGCGTGACACATGGGGACACAGCGGGACACAGCAGGGGACCCAACGAGTACACAGCAGGACACAAATGGGGACACAGCAAGGACACAACAGGACACAGCGTGAAAGAGCGGGACACAGCGGGGGACACAGCCGGGGACACAGCGGGACGCAGCAGGGGACACAGCGGGGACACAGCGGGACACAGTGGGGACAGAGCGGGACACAATGGACACATCGGGCGACACAGCAGGACACTGCGGGGTACACAGCGGGACACAGCGGGACACAGCGGGACACAGCAGGGACACAGCGGGGGACACAGCGGGACACTAAGGGGGACACTGTGTTACACAGCAGGGACACAGCGGGACACAGCGGGGGACACAACGGGTGACAAATCGAGACACAGTGCGGTACACAAAGGGACACAGCGGGGGACACTGTAGCGGACACAGTGGGACTTATCGGGACACAACAGGACACAGCGGGGAATACAGCGCGGGACACAGCGGGACACAGCGGGGAAATAGTGGGGGACACAGCGGGATACAGAAGGACACAGCGAGGACACAGCGGGACACAGGAGGACACAGCGGGGACACAGCGGGGTACAGCGGCACACAGTGGGGACACAGTGGTGGACACAGCGGGGGACACAACGGGTGACACAGCGGGACACAGGAGGACACAGCGGGGACACAGCGGGGGACACAGTGGGACACAGCTGCGGATACAGTGAGGACCAGCGGGACAAAGCGGGACAGAGCGGGACACAGCGAGAACACAACGCGACAAGAGGGACACAGCGGGGGACACAGCAGGGAACACAGCAGGACACAGCGGGGGTCACAGCGGGACACAGCGGGACACAGAGGGGACAAAGCAGGGGACAAAGCGGGGATACAGCGGGACACAGCGGGACAAAACGGGACACAGCTGGACACAGCGGGGACACAGCAGGGGACACAGCGGGGTCAGCGGGGACACAGCCGGACACAGCAGGACACAGCGGGACACAGCGGGGACACAGCAAGGACACAGCGGGACACAGTGAAGACACAGCGGGACACAGAGGGGACACAGCCGGGGACAGCAGGGAGACACAGCGGGGACACAGCGGGGACACAGCGGAACACATTGGGGACACAGTGGGGGACAGCAGGGAGATACAGCTAGCACACAGCTGGGACACATCGGTACACAGCGGGACACAGCCGGTACACAGCAATACACAGCGGGACACAGCGGGAAACACAACCGGACACAGCGGGGGACACAGCGGGACACAGCGGGGGACACAGCGGGACACAGCGGGACACAGTGGGGCA
>NW_012285120.1:0-2332 GCF_000151885.1 Dipodomys ordii | reverse complement strand
CGGACACAGCCGGACACAAGCAGGACACAGAGGGAACACAGCAGGGGACACAGCGGGACAGAGCCGGACATGGCGGGGTACACAGTGGGACACATCGGGGATACAGCAGGGACACAGCGGGACACAGCGGGGGTCAGAGCAGGATATAGCGTGGGACACAGCGGGACACAGCGGGGACAGAGCGGGACAGAGCGGGGAACACAGCGGGATATAGCAGGGGACACAACGAGGACAAAGCAGGACACAGCAGGGGACACAGCAGGGGACACAGCAAGGACACAGCGGTACACAGCGGGACACAGCGGGGGACACAGCAGGGGACACAGCAGGACACAGGGGGACACAGCGGGACACAGCGGGGACACAGCAGGGGACACAGCGGGACACAAAGGGGGACCCAGCTTTACACAGCGGGGACACAGCGGGACACAGCGGGGACACAGCGGGACACAGCGGGGACACAGCAGGGGACACAGCACGACACAGAGGGGAACAAAGGGGGCACACAGCGGGACCCAGGGGAGACACAGCGGGACAAAGCGGGACACAGTGGGGACAGAGTGGGACACAGCGGGGACCCAGCGGGGGACACAGCGGGGACACAGCGGGGACACAGCGGGACACACCGGGGACACAGCGCGGACACAGCGGGACACAGCAGCGACACACCAGAACACAGCAGGGGACACAGCGTTACACAGCCTGGGACAGAGCGGGACACAGCGTGGACACAGCGGGACACAGCGGGGACACAGCGGGGGACAGAGGGGACACAACGGTGGACAACGGGGACACAGCAGGACAGTGCGGGGGTCACAGTGGGAAACAGCGGAGAAACAGGGGGACACAGGGGGCGACACAGAGTGACACAGCAGGACACAGCGGGACACAGCTGGGGACACAGCGAAGACACAGCGGGACACAGCGTGGGACATAGCGTGGGACAGCGGGAACACACATGCAGACAGCGGGGACACAATGGGATACAGCGGGTGACATCAGGGACACAGCGGGACAAAGTGGGACACAGCAGGGACACAGCAGTGACACAGCGGGTCACAACCTGGACACAGTGCGGGACACAGCGAGGACACAGCGGGACACAGAGGGATACACAGAGAGGACACAGCGTGACACATGGGGACACAGCGGGACACAGCAGGGGACACAGAGAGGACACAGCAGGACACAAATGGGGACACAGCAAGGACACAGCGGGGACACAGCGGGACACAGCGGGGGACACAGGCCGACAAAGCAGGACACAGCGGGACACAGCGGGAAACATCAGGACACAGCGGGGGACACACCGGGACACAGCGGTGGTCACAGCAAGAACTCAGCGGGACTCAGGAGGACACAGCGGGGACACAGCTGGGACACAGCGGGGGACACAGCGAGGACACAGCGGGGGACACAGCGAGGACACAGCGGGGACATGGGAGGATACTGCGGGACACAGTGGAACACAGCGGGGACACAGAGGGACATAGCAGTTACACAGCGAGGACACACCAGAGACACAGCGGGACACAGCGGGGACACAGCAGGGACACAGCAAGACACAGCGGGACCCAGCGTGGACAGAGCGGGGACACAGCGGGACACAGCGGGGGACACAGAGGCGGACACAGCAGAACACAGCGGGACACAGCGCGACACAGCGGGACACAGCATGGACACAGAGAGGACACAGTGGGACACAGCGCGGAACACAGCGGGGGACACAGCGGGACACAGCGGGACACAGCAGGGGACAGAGCCTGGACACAGCAAGTCACAGCAGGGAAATAGTGGGGGACACAGTGGGGGACACAGCGGGATACAGAAGGACACAGCGAGGACACAGCGGGACACAGGAGGACACAGCGGGGACACAGCGGGGTAACAGCGGGGGACACAGTGGGACACAGCGGGGACACAGAGGGACTTAGCGGTTACACAATGAGGACACACCAGGGACACAGCGGGACACAGCGGGGACACAGCGGGGACACAGCTGGACACAGCGGGACTCAGGGGGGACACAGCGGGGACTCAGCGGGACCCAGCGGGGGACACAGCAGGGGATACAGCGGGGGACAGCGGGGACACAGAGGGACACAGCAGGACACAGCGGGGATACAGCAAGGACACAACGGGACACAGCGGGACACAGCGGGGACACAGCATGGGACACAGTGGGACACAGCGGGGGTCACAGCGGGACACAGCGGGACACAGCGAGGAAAAAGCGGGGGACAAAGCGTGGACACAGCGGGACACAGCGGGACAAAACGGGACAGAGCTGGACACAGTGGGGACTCAGCAGGGGACACAGCGGAGGTCAGCG
>NW_012285119.1:0-9781 GCF_000151885.1 Dipodomys ordii | reverse complement strand
CAAAGGGGGCACACAGCGGGACACAGTGGGACACAGCGGGGTACAGAGCGGGACACAGCGGGGACACAGCAGGGGCACAGTGGGAAACAGCGGGACACAGCGGGGGCCAAACGGGACACACCTGGATACTGCGGGACACAGCGGGGGACACAGCAGGGGACACAGAGCCACACACAGCGGGAGAGAGTGGAACACAGCAGGGACAGAGCCGGGACACAGCGGGGGACCAAGCCAGGACACAGCGTGACACATGGGGACACAGCGGGGGACCCAGCGAGGACACAGCGGGACACAAATGGGGACACAGAGGGACATAGCAGTTACACAGCGAGGACACACCAGGGACACAGAGGGACACAGCGGGGACACAGCGGGGGACACAGTGGGGGACACAGCGGTAAACAGCAGGGGACACAGCGGGACTCAGCGGGGGACACAGCAAAGAACACAGCGGGACACAGCGGGGGACACAGGGGAACACAGCGGGACACAGCCGGACACAGCTGGGGACACAGCGGGTGACACAGTGGGGGAAACAGCGGGAAACAGCGGGGGACACAGCGAGGACACTGCAGGACACAACGAGGGACACAGCTGGACAAGGCGGGGTACACAGAGGCAGACACAGCGGTACACAACGGGACACAGCGGGGACACAGCGGGGACACAGCAGGCCACAGCGGGCCACAGCGGGGACACAGCAGGACACAGCGGGAAACAGCAGGGACACAGCGAGGACACAGCGGGACACAGCGGGACACAGAGGGGACACAGCGGGGGACAGCAGGGAGACACAGAGGGGATACAGCGGGGACACAGCGGGACACAGCGGGGGACACAGCATGGACACAGCAAGTCACAGCAGGGAAATAGTGGGGGACACAGCGGGGGACACAGCGGGATACAGAAGGACACAGCGAGGACACAGCGGGACACAGGAGGACACAGCGGGGACACAGCGGGGAAACAGCGGGGGAAACAGTGGGACACAGCGTGGACACAGAGGGACTTAGCGGTTACACAGTAGGACACACCAGGGACACAGCGGGACACAGCGGGGACACAGCGGGACACAGCGGGATCCAGTGGGGACCCAGCGGGACACTGCGGGACACTGCGGGGGACACAGCAGGGGACACAGCGGGGGACAGCGGGGACACAGAGGGACACAGCAGGACACAGCGGGGACACAGCAAGGACACAATGGGACACAGCTGGACACAGGGGAGGACACAGCAGGGGACACATCTGGACACATCGGGGGACACAGCGGGACACACAGGACACAGCGGGGGACACAGCGGAGGACAGAGGGGACACAGCCGGACACAGCAGGACAAAGCAGGAAATAGCGGGGACACAGGGAGGACACAGCGTGACACAGCGGGACACAGAGGGGACACAGCGGGGGACAGCAGGGAGACACACCGGGGACAAAGCGGGGACACAGCGGAACACAGTGGGGACACAGCGGGGGACAGCAGGAGACACAGCGGGGACACACCGGTACACAGCGGGACACAGGGGGTACACAGCAGTACACAGCGGGACACAGTGGGAAACACAACCGGACACAGCGGGGGACACAGCGGGACACAGCGGGGGACACAGCGGGACAAAGCGGGACACAGTGGGGACAGAGTGGGACACAGCGGGGACACAGCGGGGGACACAGCGGGGACACAGCGGAACACAGCAGCGACACAGCGGAACATAGCGGGGACACAGCGAGGACACAGCAGGACACAACGGGGGACACAGCAGGACACAGCGGGGTACACAGAGGCAGACACAGCGGTACATATCAGGACACATCAGGGACAGCGGGGACACAGCGGGCCACAGCGTGCCACAGCTGGGACACAACAGGACACAGAGGGGGACAGCGGGGACACAGCCGGACACAGCAGGACACAGCGGGAAACAGCGGGGACACAGCGAGGACACAGCGGGACACAGCGGGACACAGAGGGGTACACAGCAGGACACAGCGGGACACAGCGGGAAACACAACCGGACACAGCGGGGGACACAGTGGGACACTGCGGGGGATACAGCGGGACAAAGCAGGACACAGTAGGGACAGAGTGGGACACAGCGGAGACACAGCGGGGGACACAGCGGGGACACAGCGGGACACAGCAGCGACACAGCGGAACACAGCGGGGGACACAGCGGGATACAGGCTGGGACAGAGCGGGACACAGTGTGGACAAAGCGGGACACAGCGAGACACAGCAGTGACAAAGTGGCGACACAGCAGGACACATCGGGACACAGCGGGACACAGCGGAGACACAGCGGGGGACAGAGGGGACACACCGGTGGACAACGGGGACACAGCAGGACAGCGCGGGGGTCACAGTGGGAAACAGCGGAGACACAGGGGGACAGAGGGGCCGACACAGAAGGACACAGCGGGACAGAACGGGAACACAGCGGGAACAAAGCGGGGGACACGGGGACACAGCGGAACTCAGCTGGGGACACATCAAAGGACACAGTGGGTGACACAGCAGGGGAAACAGCGGGAAACAGCGGGGGACACAGCGAGCACACAACAGGACACAGCGGGGAACACAACGGGACACAGCGGGGTACACAGAGGCAGACACAGTGGTACACATAGGGACACAGCGGGGACACAGCGGGACACAGCGGGACACAGCGGGGACACAGCAAGAAACAGCGGGGACACAGCGGGGACACAGCGGGGGACACAATGAGACACAGCGGGACACAGCGGGGGACACAGTGGGACACAGCGGAGACAAAGCGGGACACAGTGAGACACAGCGAGGACACAGCGGGACACAGCGGGGGACACAGCATGGACACAGCAAGTCACAGCGGGGAAATAGTGGGGGACACAGCGGGGGACACAGCCAGATACAGAAGGACACAGCGAGTACACAGCGGGACACAGGAGGACACAGCGGAGACACAGCGGGGAAACAGCAGGGGACACAGTGGGACACAGCAGGGACACAGAGGGACTTAGTGGGTACACAGTGAGGACACACCAGGGACACAGCGAGACACAGCGGGGACACAGCGGGGACACAGCGGGGGACACAGTGGGGGACAGAGCGGTAAACAGCGGGGACACAGCGGGACACAGCGGGGGACACAGCAGGGGACACAGCGGGGGACAGCGGGGACACAGATGGACACAGCAGGACCCAGCGGGGACACAGCAAGGACACAATGGGAAACAGCGGGACACAGCGGGGGAAACAGCGGGACACAGCAGGACACAGCGGGGACAAAGCGGGGGACAAAGCGGGGGACAAAACGGGGACACAGCGGGACAAAACGGGACACAGCTGGACACAGCGGGGACACAGCAGGGGACAGAGGGGACACACCAGTGGACAACGGGGACACAGCAGGACTGTGCGGGGGTCACAGTGGGAAACAGCGGAGACACAGGGGGACACAGGGGGCGACACAGAGGGACACAGCGGGAAACAGCGGGACAGAGCGGGGACACAGCGGGGACAAAGCAGGGGACACAGTTGGGGACACAGCAGGACTCAGTTGGGGACACATCAAAGGACACAGAGGGTGACACAGCGGGGGAAACAGCGACAAACAGCGGGGGACACAGCGAGGACACAACAGGATACAGCAGGGGACACAACAGGACACAGCGGGGTACACAGTGGCAGACACAACGGTACACATTGGGACACAGCGGGGACACAGCGGGACACAGCGGGACACAGTGGGGACACAGCAGGACACAGCGGGGACCCAGCGGGGACCCAGCGGGCGACGCAGTGGGACACAGTGGGACACAGCGGGGGACACAGCAGGGAAACAGCGGAGACAAAGCGGGACACAGTGAGACACAGCAAGGACACAGCGGGACATAGCGGGGGACACAGCATGGACACAGCAAGTCACAGAGGGGAAAAAGTGGGGGACACAGCGGGGGACACAGCGGGATACAGAAGGACACAGCGAGTACACAGCGGGACACAGGAGGACACAGCGGAGACACAGCGGGGAAACAGCGGGGGACACAGTGGGACACAGCAGGGACACAAAGGGACTTAGCGGTTACACAGTGAGGACACACCAGGGACACAGTGGGACACAGCGGGGACACAGCGGGGACACAGCGGGGACACAGCGGGACACAGCGGGGACACAGCGGGTGACACAGCGGGGGACACAGCCGTAAACAGCGGGGGACACAGGGGAACACAGCCGGACATAGCCAGACACAGCTGGGGACACAGCGGGTGACACAGCGGGGGAAACAGCGGGAAACAGGGGGGGACACAGCGAGGACACAGCAGGACACAGCGGGGGACACAGCAGGACACAGCGGGGTACACAGAGGCAGACACGTCGGTACACATCGGGACACAGCGGGGACACAGCAGGTCACAGCAGGACACAGCGGGGGACACACCGGGGGAGAGAAGGCACACAGCGGGACACAGCGGGACACAGCGGGACACAACGGGACACAGCGGGACACACAGCGGGACACAGCATGGACACAGCGGGTCACAGCAGGGAAATAGTGGGAGACACAGCAGGGGAGACAGCGGGATACAGAAGGACACAGCGAGGACACAGCGGGACACAGGAGCACACAGCGGGGACACGGCGGGGTCACAGCGGGGGACACAGTGGGTCAGAGCTGGGAATACAGAGAGGACACAACAGGGACACTGCGGGACACTGCGGGTCACAGCGGGGAAATAATGGGGGACACAGCGGGATACAGAAGGACACAGCGGGGACACTGCGGGGACATAGGGGGACAGTGCAGGATACAGAGGGACACAGCGGGGACACAGAGGGACATAGAGGTTACACAGCGAAGAGACACCAGAGCCACAGCGGGCCACAGCTGGGCCACAGCGTTGCCACAGCGGGACACAGCGGGAAAGAGCGGGACACAGCGGGTGTCACAGCCGGGGACACAGCGGGGTACAGCGGCACACAGTGGGGACACAGCGGGGGACACAGTGGGGGACACAACGGGTGACACAGCGGGACACAGTGGGGTACACAAAGGGACACAGTGGGGGACACTGTAGCGGACACAGTGGGACATTTCGGGACACAGCGGGACACAGCGGGGGACACAGCGGGGGACACAGCGGGACACAGCGGGGAAATAGTGGGGGACACAGCGGGGGACACAGCGGGATACAGAAGGACACAGCGAGGACACAGCAGGACACATGAGGACACAGCGGGGACACAGCGGGGGACACAGTGGGACACAGCTGCGGATACAGCGAGGACACAGCAGGGACACTGCGGGACACAGCGGGTCACAGCGGGGAAACAGTGGGGGACACAGCAGAGGACACAGCGGGATACAGAAGGACACAGCGATGACACAGCGGGGACATAGGGTGACACTGCGGGACACAATGGGACACAGAGGGGACACAAAGGGACATAGAGGTTACAAAGCCAGGACACACCAGGGACCCAGCGGAACACAGCGGGGACACAGTGGGACACAGCGGGACCCAGCCAGACACAGCGGGGACACAGCTGGACACAGCGGGGGACACAGAGGCGGACACAGCAGGACACAGCGGGACACAGCGGGACACAGCGGGACACAGCGGGGACACAGTGAGGACACAGCGGGACACAGCGGGACACAGCATGGACACAGCGGGTCACAGTGGGGAAAGAGTGGGGGACACAGCGGGGGACACAGCGGGATACAGAAGGACACAGCGAGGACACAGCGGGACAAAGGAGGACACAGCGGGGACACAGCTGGGACACAGCGGGGGACACAGTGGGACACAGCAGGGACACAGAGGGACTCAGCGGTTACACAGCCAGGACACACCAGGGACACAGCGGGACACAGCGGACACACAGCGGGGAGACAGCGGGACACAGAGAGGACACAGCGGGACACAGCGGGGGATACAGCGGGGGACAGCGTTGACACACCGGCAGACAGCGAGGACACAGCGGGACACAGCGGGACACAGTGGGGGACACAGCGGGACACGGTGGGGGACACAGGGGGGGACACAGCGGGACACAGCGGAGG
Organism: Dipodomys ordii; assembly: GCF_000151885.1. Taxonomy (NCBI): domain Eukaryota; kingdom Metazoa; phylum Chordata; class Mammalia; order Rodentia; family Heteromyidae; genus Dipodomys; species Dipodomys ordii. The sequence goes on along the minus strand of NW_012285119.1, from coordinate 3,732 downwards.
ACACAGTGGAACACAGCGAGGACACAGCGGGGCACAGCGGGACACAGCGGGGACACAGCGGGACACAGCAGGGGACACAGTCCGACAAAGCAGGACACAGCGGGACACAGCGGAAAACAGCAGGACACAGCGGGGGACACACCGGGACACAGCAGGGGTCACAGCAAGAACACAGAGGGACACAGGAGGACACAGCGGGGACACAGCGGGGCACACTGTGGGACACAGCGGGGACACAGTGAGGACACAGCGGGGACATAGGGGGACACTGCGGGACACAGTGGAACACAGCGGTGACACAGAGGGACATATCAGTTACTCAGCGAATACACACCAGAGACACAGCGGGACACAGCGGGGACACAGCGGGAACACAGCGAGACACAGCGGGACCCAGCGGGGACACAGCAGGGACACAGCGGGACACAGCGGGGGACACAGCGGGACACAGCGGGGTACAGAGCAGGACATAGCATGGACACAGTGCGACACAGCCAGGGACACAGCTGGGACACAGCAGGTCAACAGCAGGGACACAGTGGGGGACACAGCGAGGACACAGCGGGAAACAGAGTGATACACAGCTAGGACACAGCGTGACACATGGGGACACAGCGGGACACAGCGGGGGCCACAGAGAGGACACAGCGGGACACAAATGGGGACACAGCAAGGACACAGCAGGACACAGCGGGAAAGAGCGGGACACAGCGGGGGACACAGCCGGGACACAGCGGGACACAGCAGGGGACACAGTGGGGACACAGCGGAACACAGTGGGGACACAGCGGGACACAGCGGGCACATCGGGGGACACAGCAGGACACTGCGGGGTACACAGCGGGACACAAAGGGACACAGCAGGGACACAGCGGAGGACATAGCGGGACACAGCGAGAACACCGCGGGACACAGGAGGACACAGTGGGACACAGAGGGGACACAGCAGGGGACACAGCAGGACACAGAGGGGACACAGAGGGACTCATCGGTTACACAGGGAGGACACACCAGGGACACAGCGGGACACAGCGGAGACACAGCAGGGACACAGTGAGACACAGCGAGGATACAGCGGGATACAGCGTGGGATACAGCGGGGGACAGGGGTGACACACTGGCGGACAGCGTGGACACAGCGGGACACAGCGGGACACAGTGGGAGACACAGTGGGACACAGCGGGGGACACAGCGAGGACACAGCGGGACACAGCGGGGACACAGCGGGGGACAGTGGGGACACACATGCGGACAGCGGGGACACAACGGGACACAGCGGTGGACATCGGGGATACAGAGGGACACAGCGGGGACACAGCAGGGACACAGCGGGTCACAGCCTGGACAGAGTGGGGGACACAGCGAGGACACAGCGGGACACAGAGGGATACACAGAGAGGTCACAGAGTGACACATGTGGACACAGCGGGACACAGCGGGTGACCCAGCGAGGACACAGCGGGACACAAATGGGGACTCAGCAAGGATACAGCGGGACACAGCGGGAAAGAGCGGGACACAGCCGGGGACACAGCGGGACACAGCAGGGGACAGAGTGGGGACACAGCGGGACACAGTGGGACACAGCGGGGACACAGCAGGGGACACAGCGGGAAAGAGCGGGACACAGCTGGGGACACAGCCGGGGACACAGCGGGACACAGCAGGGGACACAGCTGGGACACAGCGGGACACAGTGGGGGCACAGCGGGACACTGCAGGGTACACAGCGGGACATAGCGGGATACACCGGGACACAGCGGGGACACATCAGGGGACACAGCAGGACACAGAGGGGAACAAAGGGGGCACACAGCGGGCACAGTGGGATACAGCAGGGTACACAGCGGGCCACAGCAGGGACACTGCAGGGGCACAGTGGGAAACAGTGGGACACAGCGAGGGACAATGTGGGACAAACCGGGATACAGGGGGACACAGCGATGGACACAGCGGGGGACACAGAGCTGCACACAGCGGGAGAGAGTGGAACACAACAGGGACACAGCAGGGCCACAGTGGGACATCGCAGGAACAAAGCAAGGACAGAGCGAGACACAGAGGTACACAGCGAGGGACACAGCGGGGGACAGTGGGGACAAACCGGGGAACAACGGGGACACAGCGGGACACAGCGGGGACACACGGCACACAGCGGGGGACACAGTGGGACACAGCAGGGGATACAGCGAGGACACAGAGGGGACATAGGGGGACACTGGGGGATACAGTGGGACACAGCGGGGACACAGAGGGACATAGCAAATACACAGCAAGGACACACCAGGGACACAGCGGGACACAGCGGGGACACAGCCGGGACCCACCTGGACCCAGCGGGGACACAGCAGGACAAAGCGGGGGACACAGATGCGGACACAGCAGGACACAGCGGGACACAGCGGGACAGAGCGGGACAAAGCGAGAACACAACGAGACACAGCGGGACACAGCGGGGAACACAGCAGGGGACACAGCGGGACACAGCGGGACACAGTGGGGACAAAGCAGAGGACAAAGCGGGGAAAGAGCGGGACACAGCGGGACAAAACGGGACACCGCTGGACACAGCGGGGACACAGCAGGGGACCCAGCGGGGGACAGCAGGGACACAGCCGGACACAGCAGGACACAGCGGGAAACAGCGGGGACACAGCAAGGACACTGTGGGACACAACGAAGACACAGCGGGACACAGAGGTGACACAGCAGGGAGACAGAGGGACACAGTGTGGACACAGCGGGACACAGTGGGAAACATGGGGTGACACAGCAGGACACTGCGGGGCACACCGGGACACAGCGGGACACAAAGGGACACAGCAGGGACACAGCGGGGGACACAGCGGGACACAAAGGGGGACAGAGCGTTACACAGCGGGGACACAGTGGGACACAAATGGGGACATAGCAAGGACACAGTGGGACACAGCAGGAAAGAGCGGGACACAGCGGGGGACACAGCCGGGTACACAGCGGGACACAGCAGGCGACACAGCGGGAACACAGCTGGACACAGTGGGGACACAGCGGGACACAGCGGGACACATCGGGCGACACAGCAGGACACTGCAGGGTACACAGCGGGACACAGCGGGACACAAAGGGAAACAGCAGGGACACAGGGGAGGGCACAGCGGGACACAAAGGGGGACACAGTGTTACACAGCGGAGACACAGCGGGACAGAGCGGGGACACAGCAGGGGACACAGCAGGACACAGAGGGGAACAAAGAGGGCACACAGCGGGACACAGTGGGACACAGCGGGGTACACAGTGGGACACAGCGGGGACACAGCAGGGGCACAGTGGGAAACAGCGGGACACAGCGGGGGACAAAGAGGGACACACCGGGATAGAGCGGGACACAGCGGGGGACACAGCAGGGGACACAGAGCCGCACACAGCGGGAGAGAGTGGAACACAGCAGGTACACAGCGGGGACACAGCGGGACATCGCGGGGACAAAGCGAGGACAGAGCGGGACACAGAGGTACACAGCGAGGGACACAGCGGGGTACAGTGGGGACAAACCGGGGAACAACGGGGACACAGCGGGACACAGCTGGGACACAGCGAGGACACATTGGGACAAAGCGGGGACACAGCGAGTACACAGCGGGACACAGCCGGACACAGCAGGACACAGAGGGGAGCACAGCGGGGGACACAGCGGGACAGAGCGGGACACAGCGGGGTACACAGTGGGACACATCGGGGATACAGTGAT
>NW_012285118.1:0-2784 GCF_000151885.1 Dipodomys ordii | reverse complement strand
GCAAGTCACAGCGGGGAATTAGTGGGGGACACAGCGGGGGACACAGCAGGATACAGAAGGACACAGCGAGGACACAGCGGGACACAGCTGGACACAGCGGGGACACAGCGGGGAAACAGCGGGGAACACAGTGGGACACTGCGGGGACACAGAGGGGCTTAGCGGTTACAAAGTGAGGACACACCAGGGACACAGCGGGACACAGCGGGGACAGAGCGGGGACACAGAGGGACCCAGCGGGACCCAGCGGGGACACAGCGGGGACACAGCAGGACACAGCGGTGGACACAGCAGGGGACACAGCGGGGGACAGCGGGGACACAGAGGGACACAGCAGAACACAGCGGGGACACAGTAAGGACACAACGGGACACAGCGGGACAAAGCGGGGGACACAGCAGGGGACACAGCGGGACACAGAGGGGGACACAGCGGGACACAGCGGGATACAGCGGGGACAAAGCGGGGGACAAAGAGAGGACAGAGTGGGAAACAGCGGGACAAAACAGGACATAGCTGGACACAGCGGGGACACAGCAGGGGACACAGCGGGGGACAGCGGGGACATAGCCGGACACAGCAGGACACAGCGGAAGACAGCGGGTACACAGCGAGGACACAGCGGGACACAGCGGGACACAGAGGGGACACAGCAGGGGACAGCAGGGAGACACAGCGGGGACACAGCGGGGACACAGCGGAACAGAGTGGGGACACAGCGGGGGACAGCAGGGAGACACAGCGGGGACACAGCGGGGACACATCGGTACACAGCGGGACACAGCGGGTACACAGCAGGACACAGTGGGACACAGGGTGAAACACAACGGGACACAGCGGGGGACACAGCAGGACACAGCGGGGACACAGCAGGGGACACAGCAGGACACAGAGGGGAACAAAGGGGGCGCACAGTGTGACACAGCGGGGAACACAGCGGGACACAGTGGGGACAGAGTGGGACACAGCGGGGAAACAGCGGGGAACACAGCGGGGACACAGCGGGGACACAGCGGGGACACAGCGGGACACAGCAGCGACACAGCGGAACACAGCGGGGACACAGCGGGACACAGCAGCGACACAGCGGAACACAGCGGGGGACACAGCGGGACACAGCCTGGGACAGAGCGGGACACAGCGTGGACACAGCGGGTCACAGCGAGACACAGCAGTGACAAAGCGGCGACACATCGGGACACAGCGGGACACAGCGGGGACAGAGGGGACACACCGGTGGACAACGGGGACACAGCAGGACAGCGCGGGGGTCACAGTGGGAAACAGCGGGGACACAGAGGGACACAGTGGGACACAGCGGGAAAGAGCAGGGACACAGCGGGGACAAAGCGGGGGACACAGTGGGGGACACAGCGGTAAACAGCGGGGGACACAGCGGGACACAGCAGGGAAAAAGCAGGGACACAGCGGGTCACAGCGGGGACACAGTGGGGGACACAGCGGTAAACAGCGGGGGACACAGCGGGACTCAGCTGGGGACACATCAAAGGACACAGCGGGTGACACAGTGGGGGAAACAGCGGGAAACAGCGGGGGACACAGCGAGGACACAGCAGGACACAGCGGGGTACACAGAGGCAGACACAGCGGTACACATCGGGACACAGCTGGGACACAGCGGGACACAGCAGGACATAGTGGGGACACAGCAGGACACAGCGAGGAACCAGCGGGGACCCAGCGGGGGACACAGTGGGACATAGCGTGGACACAGAGGGACTCAGCGGTTACACAGCGAGGACACACCAGGGACACAGCGGGACAAAGCGGAGACACTGCTGGGACACAGCTGAACACAGCAGGACCCAGCGGGGACACAGCGGGGACACAGCGGGACACAGCGGGGGACACAGCAGGGGACACAGCGGGGGACAGCGGGACACAGAGGGACACAGTAGGAAAAAGCGGGGACACAGCAAGGACACAAGGGGACACAGCGGGACACAGCAGGGGACACAGCAGGGTACACAGCGGGACACAGCGGGGGACACAGAGGCACACAGCGGGACACACCAGGGGACACAGCGGGGGACAGCGGGGACAGAGCCGGACACAGCAGGACACAGCGGGAAACAGCGGGGACACAGCGAGGACACAGCGGGACACAGAGGGGACACAGCGGGGACACAGCTGGAAACAGCAGCGTCACAGCGGAACACAGCGGGGGACACAGCAGGACACAGCCTGGAACAGAGCGGGACACAGCGTGGACAATGAGGGACACAGCGGGACACATCGGGACACAGCGGGACACAGCTGGGGACAGAGGGGACACATCGGTGGACAACGGGGACACAGCAGGACAGCGCGGGGGTCACATTGGGAAAAAGCGGGGACACAGGGGGACACAGGCGGCGACACAGAGGGACACAGCGGGACACAGCGGGACAGAGCGGGGACACAGCGGGGACAAAGTGGGGGACACAGTGGGGGACACAGCGTTAAACAGCGGGGGACACAGTGGGACTCAACTAGGGACACATCAAAGGACACAGCGGGTGACACAGCAGGGGAAACAGCGGGGGACACAGCGAGGACACAGCAGGACACAGCGGGGTGCACAGAGGCGGACACAGCAGAACACAGCGGGACACAGTGAGGAACACAGCGGGGGACACAGCGGGGACACAGCAGGGGACACTGTGGGACATAGCGGGGACACAGAGGGATTCAGCGGTTACACAGCGAGGACACACCAGGGACACAGCAGGAAACAGCGGGGGACACAGCGAGGACACAGCATGACACAGCGGGTGAAACAGA
>NW_012285117.1:0-1426 GCF_000151885.1 Dipodomys ordii | reverse complement strand
AAAAAACAAAAAGGGGGAACTGTGGGGAGCCTGCGCGAAGGCGCCGCCCACTTCCTTGCAGTTTTGAGGTAACTCCCTTAGGCAGTGCTTGGCAGGATGGTGGGTCCTGGGCTTTGCGCATGCGCGAGCCAGGTAGAGACCCTAGCCAATCCCGTGGCACCTGGTGACGGCGAAAGGCAGACGACCAATGGGAAAAACGGTTCCTATTCCCTATATAAACAGCCATGTTTTGGGTACACGCGCTCTCGCGTTCAAGCTCTCCCATCAATTCAAAGGCTCTCCAATAAAGCGTGATCTGAGAAGACTCCTGGTGTTGTGGTCGTTCTTCCTCGCTGGCCGAGAAGGCGTTCGCCACAGCGGCACACAGTGGGGACACAGCGGGGGACACAGCGGGGGACACAACGGGTGACACAGCGGGACACAGTGGGGTACACAAAGGGACACAGTGGGGGACACTGTAGCGGACACAGTGGGACTTATCGGGACACAGCGGGACACAGCGGGGAACACAGCGGGGGACACAGCGGGACACAGCGGGGAAATAGTGGGGGACACAGCGGGGGACACAGCAGGACACAGGAGGACACAGCGGGGACACAGTGGGACACAGCTGCGGATACAGCGAGGCCACAGCAGGGACACTGCGGGACACGGCGGGTCACAGCGGGGAAATAGTGGGGGACACAGCGGAGGACACAGTGGGATACAGAAGGACACAGCGAGGACACAGCGGGGTCATAGGGTGACAATGCGGGACACAGTGGGACACAGCGGGGACACAGAGGGACATAGTGGTTACACAGCCAGGATACAACAGGGACACAGCAGAACACAGCGGGGACACAGCGGGACACAGCGGGACCCATCGGGGACACAGCAGGGACACAGCGGGACACAGCGGGGGACACAGATGCGGACACAGAAGGACACAGCGGGACACAGCGGGACACAGCGGGACACAGCTGGGACACAGTGAGTGACCCAGCGAGGACACAGCAGGACACAGCATGGAAACAGCGTGTCACAGTGGGGAAATAGTGGGGGACACAGCGGGGGACAGAGCGGGATACAGAAGGACACAGCGAGGACACAGCAGGACACAGGAGGACACAGCGGGGACACAGCGGGGACACAGCGGGGGACACAGTGGAACACAGCGGGGACACAGAGGGACTCAGCGGTTACACAGCGAGGACACACCAGGGACACAGCGGGACACAGCGGGACACAGCGGGGACACAGAGGGACACAGCGGGGGACTCAGGTCGTATAAGCATGACACTGCGGGACTCAGTGGGAAACAGCATGACATAGCGGGGGATTCAGTGGGATCAGCTGGGGTCACAGTAAGTACATTGCGGTTTTTTTGATGACATTTCGTGGACACTGCGGGGGACACTGCGGGGGACTCTGTGGTTTCACATTA
>NW_012285116.1:0-1716 GCF_000151885.1 Dipodomys ordii | reverse complement strand
ACACAGCGGGACACAGGAGGACACAGTGTGGGACTCAGCGGGGTACAGCGGCACACAGTGGGGACACAGTGGTGGACACAGCGGGGGACACAACGGGTGACACAGCGGGACACAGGAGGACACAGCGGGGACACTGCGGGGGACACAGTGGGACACAGCTGGGGATACAGCGAGGAACAGCTGGACAAAGCGGGACAGAGCGGGACACAGCGAGAACATTTCGCGACACAGAGGGACACAGCGGGGGACACAGCTTGGAACACAGCGGGACACAGCGGGGGTCACAGCGGGACACAGCGGGACACAGAGGGGACAAAGCAAGGGGACAAAGCGGGGATACAGCGGGACACAGCGGGACAAAACGGGACACAGCTGGACACAGCGGGGACACAGCAGGGGACACAGCGGGGTCAGCGGGGACACAGCCGGACACAGCAGGACACAGCGGGACACAGCGGGGACACAGCAAGGACACAGCGGGACACAGAGAAGACACAGCGGGACACAGAGGGGACACAGCCGGGGACAGCAGGGAGACACAGCGGGGACACAGCGGGGACACAGCGGAACACATTGGGGACACAGCGGGGGACAGCAGGGAGATACAGCTAGCACACAGCTGGGACACATCGGTACACAGCGGGACACAGCCGGTACACAGCAATACACAGCGGGACACAGCGGGAAACACAACCGGACACAGCGGGGGACACAGCGGGACACAGCGGGGGACACAGCGGGACACAGCGGGACACAGTGGGGCAGAGCGGGACACAGTGGGGACACAGCGGGGGACACAGCGGGGCACAAAGTCAGACACCACGGGATACAGCAGAACATAGCGGGGACATAGTGGGGGACACAGCGGGTGACACAGCGGGGGACACAGCGGGTAACAGCGGTGATACAGCTGTGGACAGCGGGGACACACCGGGACACAGCGGGGGACAGCGGGGACACAGGGGGGACACAGCGAGACACAGCGGGGGACACAGCGAGGACACAGCGGAAACACAGGGGGGACAAAGCGGGACACAGCGGGACAAAACGGGACACAGCGGGACACAGGGGGGATACAGCGGGGGACAGCGGTGACACCCCTCGGGTCAGCAGGGACACAGCGGGACACAGCGGGGGACAGCGGCGACACAGCGGGACACAACGGGGACACACCGTGGACACGGTGGGACACAGCGGGGACACAGCAGGGACACAACTGGACACAGCGGGGGACATCGGGGACACAGCGGGACACAGCGGGACACAGCAGGGACACAGCGGGTCACAGCGGGGACACAGTGTGGGACACAGCGAGGACACAGCGGGACACAGAGGGATACACAGAGAGGACACAGCGTGACACATGGGGACACAGCGGGGGACACAGAGAGTACACAGCAGGACACAAATGGGGACACAGCAAGGACACAGCGGGACACAGCGGGAAAGAGCAGGACACAGCGAGGGACACAGCCGGGGACACAGCGGGCTACAGCGGCACACAGTGGGGACACAGCGGTGGACACAGCGGGGGACACAACGGGTGACACAGCGGGACACAGTGGGGTACACAAAGGGACACAGCGGGGGACACTGTAGCGGACACAGTGGGACTTATCGGGACACAGCGGGACACAGCGGGGAACACAGCGGGGGACACAGCGGGACACAGCGGGGAAATAGTGGGGGAAACAGCGGGGGACACAGAGGGATACA
>NW_012285115.1:0-25398 GCF_000151885.1 Dipodomys ordii | reverse complement strand
TAGTTCTCAAGGGACACAGCAGGGACACAGTGGGGGACACAGCGGGACACAAAGGGGATTACAGCGTTACACAGCGGGGACACAGAGGGACACAGCGGGGACACAGCAGGGGACACAGCAGGAAACAGAGGGGAACAAAGGGGGCACACAGCGGGACACAGTGGGAGACAGCGGGGTACACAGCGGGACACAGCGGGGACACAGCAGGGGCACAGTGGGAAACAGCGGGACACAGCGGGGGACAAACTGGACACACCCGGATACTGCGGGACACAGCGGGGGACACAGCAGGGGACACAGAGCCGCACACAGCGGGAGAGAGTGGAACACAGCAGGGACAGAGCGGGGACCCAGCGGGGGACCCAGCGAGGACACAGCGTGACTCATGGGGACACAGCGGGACACAGCGGGGGACCCAGCGAGGACACAGCGGGACACAAATGGGGACACAGAAAGGACACAGCGGGAAAGAGCGGGACACAGCAGGGGCCACAGCCGGGGACACAGCGGGACACAGCAGGGGACACAGCGGGGACACAGCGGGACACAGTGTGGACACAGCGGGACACAGCGGGACACAGCAGGGGACACAGCGGGGACACAGCGGGACACAGTGTGGACACAGCGGGACACAGCATGACACATCGGGGGACACAGCAGGACACTGCTGGGTACACAGCGGGACACAGCGGGACACAAAATGACACAGCAGGGACACAGCGGGGGACACAGTGGGACACAGCGGGACACAGCGGGGGACAAAGCGGGACACACCGGGACACAGCGGAAACAGCGGGACACAGCGGGGGACACAGCGGGGGAAACAGCGGGACACAGCAGGGGACACAGCGGGACACAGCGGGACACAGAGATGACACAGCGGGACACAGCGGGGGATACAGAGGGGGACAGCGGTGATACACCGGCGGACAGCGGGGACACAGCGGGACACAGCGGGACACAGCGGGGGACACAGCGGGACACAGTGGGAGAAACAGCGGGGGACACAGCGGGACACAGCGGGGGACACAGTGGAACACAGCGAGGACACAGCGGGACACAGCAGGACACAGCGAGGACACAGGGGGACACAGCGGGGTACACAGGCCGACAAAGCAGGATACAGCGGGACACAGCGGGAAACAGCAGGACACAGCGGGGGACACACCGGGACACAGCGGGGGTCACAGCAAGAACACAGCGGGACACAGGGGGACACAGCGGGGACACAACGGGGACACAGCGGGGGACACTGTGGGACACAGCGGGGAACACAGCGAGGACACAGCGTGGAAATGGGGGGACAATGCGGGACACAGTGGAACACAGCGGGGACACAGAGGGACATAGCAGTTACACAGCGAGGACACACCAGAGACACAGCGGGACACAGCAGGGACACAGCGGGGACACAGCGAGACACAGCGGGACCCAGCAGTTACACAGGAGGGACACAGCGGGACACAGCGGGGGACACAGAGGCGGACACAGCAGAACACAGCGGGACACAGCGCGACACAGCGGAACACAGCGGGGACACAGAGAAGACACAGTGGGACACAGCGGGGAACACAGCGGGGGACACAGCGGGATACAGCGGGACACTACGGGGGACACAGCATGGACACAGCAAGTCACAGCGGGGAAATAGTGGGGGACACAGCGGGGGAAACAGCGGCATACAGAAGGACACAGCGAGGACACAGCGGGACACAGGAGGACACAGCGGGGACACAGCGGGGAAACAGCGGGGGACACAGTGGGACACAGCAGGGACACAGAGGGACTTAGCGGTTACACAGTGAGGACACACCAGGGACACAGCGGGACACAGCGGGACACAGCGGGGACACAGCGGGACAGAGCGGGACCTAGTGGGGACACAGCGGGGACACAGCGGGGACACAGCGGGGGACACAGCAGGGGACACAGCAGGGGACAGCGGGGACACAGAGGGACACAGCAGGACACAGCGGGGACACAGCAAATACACAACGGGACACAGCGGGACACAGCGGGACACAGTGGGGACAAAGCGGGAGACAAAGCGGGGACACAGCGGGACAGAGCGGGACAAAACGGGACACAGCTGGACACAGCGGGGACACAGCAGGGGACACAGCAGGGGACAGCGGGGACACAGCCAGACAGCAGGACACAGCGGGAAACAGCGGGGACACAGCGAGGACACACGAGGACACAGCGGAACACAGTGGGACACAGAGGGAACACAGCGGGTTACAGCAGGGAGACACAGCGGGGACACAGCGGGGACACAGAGGAACACAGTGGGGACACAGTGGGGGACAGCAGGGAGACACAACAGTGACACAGAGGTACACAGCGGGACACAGGTTGTACACAGCAGCACACAGCGGGACACAGCGGGGGACACAGTGGGACAAAGCGGGACACAGTGTGGACAGAATGGGACACAGAGGGGACACAGCGGGGACACAGCGGGGACACAGCAGGGACACAGCGGGACACACCGGGGACACAGCGGGGACACAGAGGACACAGCAGCGACACAGCGGAATACAGCGGGGGACACAGCGGTACACAGCGAGGGACACAGTGGGGGACAGTGGGGACAAACGGGGAACAACGGGGACACAGCGGGACACAGCTGGGACACAGCGAGGACACAGGGGGACACAGCTAGTACACAGCGGGACACAGCCGGACACAGCAGGACACAGAGGGGAACACAGCGGGGGACACAGCGGGACAGAGCGGGACACGGCGGGGTACACAGTGGGACACATCGGGGATACAGCAAGGACACAGCGGGACACAGCGGGGGACAGAGCAGGATATAGCGGGGGACACAGCGGGACACAGCGGGGACACAGCGGGACACAGCGGGGAACACAGCGGGATATAGCAGGGGACACAACGAGGACAAAGCGGGCCACAGCAGGGGACACAGCAGGGGACACAGCAAGGACACAGCGGGACACAGCGGGACACAGCAGGGGACACAGCACGACACAGCAGCGACACAGCGGAATACAGCGGGGGACACAGCAGTACACAGCGAGGGACACAGTGGGGGACAGTGGGGACAAACCGGGGAACAACGGGGACACAGCGGGACACAGCTGGGACACAGCGAGGACACAGCGGGACACAGCGGGGACACAGCTAGTACACAGCGAGACACAGCCGGACACAGCAGGGCACAGAGGGGAACACAGCGGGGGACACAGCGGGACAGAGCGGGACACGGCGGGGTACACAGTGGGACACATCGGGGATACAGCAGGGACACAGCGGGACACAGCGGGGGACAGAGCAGGATATAGCGGGGGACACAGCGGGACACAGCGGGGACACAGCGGGACAGAGCGGGGAACACAGCGGGATATAGCAGGGGACACAACGAGGACAAAGCGGGACACAGCAGGGGACACAGCAGGGGACACAGCAAGGACACAGCGGGACACAGCGGGACACAGCGGGGGACACAGCAGGGGACACAGCAGGACACAGGGGGACACAGCGGGACACAGTGGGGACACAGTGGGGGACACAGCGGGACACAAAGGGGGACCCAGGTTTACACAGCGGGGACACAGCGGGACACAGCGGGGACACAGCGGGACACAGTGGGGACACAGCAGGGGACACAGCAGGACACAGAGGGGAACAAAGGGGGCACATAGCAGGACCCAGCGGGGGACACAGCGGGATAAAGCAGGACAGAGCGGGACACAGCGAGAACACAATGGGACACAGCGGGACACAGCGGGGGACACAGCAGGGGACACAGCGGGACACAGCGGGGGTCACAGCGGGACACAGCGGTAAACAGAGGGGACAAAGCAGGGGACAAAGCGGGGACACAGCGGGACACAACTGGACAAAAGGGACACAGCTGGACACAGCGGAGACACAGCAAGGACACAGCGGGACACAGCAGGGAAACAGTGAGACACAGCGAGGACACAGCGGGACACAGCGTGGGATACAGCGGGGGACAGCGGTGACACAACGGCGGACAGAGGGGACACATCGGGATACAGCGGGGGACACAGCGGGACACAGTGTGGGACACAGCGGGGGACACAGCGGGACACAGCTGGGGACACTGGGAGGACACAGCGGGACACAGCGGGGAAACAGCGGGGGACACAGTGGGACACTGCCTGGACACAGAGGGCCTTAGTGGTTACACAGTGAGGACACACCAGGGACACAGCGGGACACAGCGGGGACACAGCGGGGACACAGCGGGACACAGCGGGACACAGCGGGGACACAGCGGGGACACAGCGGGACCCAGCGGGACACAGCGGGGACACAGCGGGGACACAGCGGCACACAGCGGGGGACACAGCAGGGGACACAGCGGGGGACAGTGGGGACACAGAAGGACACAGCAGGACACAGCGGGGACACAGCAAGGACACAACGGGACACAGCGGGACACAATGGGGGACACAGCAGGGGACACAGCGGGACACAGCGGAGGACACAGTGGGACACAGCGGGATACAGCGGGGACAAAGCGGGGGACAAAGCAGGGACACAGCGGGACACAGCGGGACCAAACGGGACACAGCTGGACACAGCGAGGACACAGCAGGGGACCGCGGGGGAAAGCAGGGACACAGCCAGACACAGCAGGACACAGCGATAAAAAGCGGGGACACAGCGAGGACACAGCGGGACACAGCGGGACACAGAGGGGCACAGCGGGGACAGCAGGGAGACACAGCGGGGAAACAGCGGGGACACAGCGGAACACAGTGGGGACACAGCGGGGGACAGCAGGGAGACACAGCGGGGACACAGCGGGGACACAGCAGAACACAGTGGGGACACAGCGGGGGACAGCAGGGAGACACAGCGGGGATACAGTGGGGACACATCGGTACAGAGCGGGGACACAGTGTGGGACACAGCGAGGACACAGCGGGACACAGAAGGATACACAGAGAGGACACAGCGTGACACATGGGGACACAGCGGGACACAGCGGGGCACACAGAGAGGACACAGCGGGACACAAATGTGGACACAGCAAGGACACAGCGGGACACAGCGGGAAAGAGCGGGACACAGCGGGGGACACAGCCGGGTACACAGCGGGACACAGCGGGGGACACAGCAGGGACACAGCGGGTCACAGCGGGGACACAGTGGGGGACACAGCAAGGTCACAGCGGGACACAGAGGGATACACAGAGAGGACACAGCATGACACATGGGGACCCAGCGGGGGACCCAGCGAGGACACAGCGGGACACAAATGGGGACACAGCAAGGACACAGCAGGACACAGCGTGAAAGAGCGGGAGACAGAGGTGCACAGCGAGGGACACAGCGGGGGACAGTGGGGACAAACCGGGAAATAACGGGGACACAGCTGGACACAGCTGGGACACAGCGAGGACACAGGGGGACACAGCGGGGGACACAGCAAGGACACAGCGGGACACAGCGGGACACAGCGGAGGACACAGCAGGGGACACAGCAGGACACAGGGGGACACAGCGGGACACAGCGGGGACACAGCGTGGGACACAGCGGGACACAAAGGGGGACACATTGGGGACAGAGTGGGACACAGCGGGGACAGAGCGTGGGACACAGCGGGGACACAGCGGGACACAGCGGGGACACAGCAGGACACAGCAGCGACACAGAGGAACACAGCGGGGGACACAGCGGGACACAGCCTGGGATAGAGCGGGACAGAGCAGGACACTGCGGGGTACAAAGCGGGACACAGCGGGACACAAAGGGACACAGCAGGGACACAGTGGGGGACACAGCGGGACACAAAGGGGAACACAGCGTTACACAGCGGGGACACAGAGGGACACAGCGGGGACACAGCAGGGGACACAGCAGGAAACAGAGGGGAACAAAGGGGGCAAACAGCGGGACACAGTGGGAGACAGCGGGGTACACAGCGGGACACAGCGGGGACACAGCAGGGGCACAGTGGGAAACAGCGGGACACAGCGGGGGACAAACTGGACACACCCGGATACTGCGGGACACAGCGGGGGACACAGCAGGGGACACAGAGCCGCACACAGCGGGAGAGAGTGGAACACAGCAGGGACAGAGCGGGGACCCAGCGGGGGACCCAGCGAGGACACAGCGTGACTCATGGGGACACAGCGGGACACAGCGGGGGACCCAGCGAGGACACAGCGGGACACAAATGGGGACACAGAAAGGACACAGCGGGAAAGAGCGGGACACAGCAGGGGACACAGCCGGGGACACAGCGGGACACAGCAGGGGACACAGCGGGGACACAGCGGGACACAGTGTGGACACAGCGGGACACAGCGGGACACAGCAGGGGACACAGTGGGGACACAGCGGGACACAGTGTGGACACAGCGGGACACAGCATGACACATCCGGGGACACAGCAGGACACTGCTGGGTACACAGCGGGACACAGCGGGACACAAAGGGACACAGCAGGGACACAGCGGGGGACACAGTGGGACACAGCGTGGTACACAGCGGGACACAGCGGGGACACAGCAGGGGCACAGTGGGAAACAGCGGGACACAGCGGGGGACAAAGCGGGACACACCGGTACACAGCAGGACACAGCGGGGGAAACAGCGGGGGACACAGCGGGACACAGCTGGCGACACAGCGAGGACACAGCGGGACACAGCGGGGGTCACAGCGGGGGAGAGCGGGGAAACACATGCAGACAGCGGGGACACAACGGGACACAGCGGGGAACATCGGGGACACAGCCTGACACAGCGGGACACAGCAGGGACACAGCGGGGACACAGCGGTTCACAGCGGGGACACAGTGTGGGAAACAGCGAGGACACAGAGGGGACATAGGGTGACACTGCGGGACACAGTGGGACACAGCGGGGATACAGAGGGACATAGAGGTTACACAGCCAGGACACACCAGGAACACAGCGGAACACAGCGGGGACACAACGGGGACACAGCGGGACACAGCGAGAGACCGCGGGACAGAGCGGGGACACAGCGAGGACACAGCGGGACACAGCGCGACCAGCGGGAAACACAGTGGGGGACACAGCGTAACACAGCTGGGGACACTGCATGGACACAGCAGGTCACAGTGGGGAAATAGTGGGGGACACAGCGGAGGAAACAGCGGGATACAGGAGGACACAGCGAGGACACAGCGGGACACAGGAGGACACAGCGGGGACACAGCTGGGACACAGCGGGGGACACAGTGGGACACAGCGGGGAAACAGAAGGACTCAACGGTTACACAGCGAGGACACACCAGGGACACAGAGGGACACAGCGGACACACAGCAGGGACAAGCGGGACAGAGAGAGGACACAGCGGGACACAATGGGGGATACAGCGGGGGACAGCGGAGACACACCGGCAGACAGCGGGGACACAGCGGGACACAGCGGGGGACACAGCAGGACACAGTGGGGGACACAGCGAGGGACACAGCGGGACACAGCGGGGGACACAGTGGAACACAGCGAGGACACAGCGTGACACAGCAGGACACAGCGGGGACACAGCAGGACACAGCGGGGTACACAGGCCGGCAAAACAGAACACAGCAGGACACAGTGGGAAACAGCAGGACACAGCGGGGGACACACCGGGACACAGCGGGGGACACAGCGAGGACACAGCGGGGACACGGGGGGACACTGCCGGACACAGTGGAACACAGCGGGGACACAGAGGGACATAGCAGTTACACAGCGAGGACACACCAGAGACACAGCGGGACACAGCGGGGACACAGCGGGGACACAGCGATACACAGCGGGACCCAGCGGGGACACAGCAGGGACACAGCGGGACACAGCGGGGGACAAAGAGGCGGACACAGCAGAACACAGCGGGACACAGCGCGACACAGCGGGACACAGCGGGGACACAGAGAGGACACAGTGGGACACAGCGGGGAACACAGCGGGGGACACAGCGGGACACAGCGGGGGACACAGCATGGACACAGCAAGTCACAGCGGGGAAATAGTGGGGGACACAGCAGGGGACACAGCGGGACACAGCAGGGACAAAGCGGGGGACAAAGCGGGGACACAGCGGGACAGAGCGGGACAAAACGGGACACAGCTGGACACAGTGGGGACACAGCAGGGGTCACAGCGGGGGATAGCGAGGACACAACCAGTCAGCAGGACACAGCGGGAAACAGCGTGGACACAGCGAGGACACAGCGGGACACAGCGGGACACAGAGGGGACACAGTGGGGGACAGCAGGGAGACACAGCACGGACACAGCGGTACACAGCGGGACACAGGGGATACACAGCAGGACACAGCGGGACATAGCGGGGGACACAGCGGGACAACGCGGGACACAGTGTGGACAGAGTGGGACACAGCGGGGACACAGCGGGGACACAGCGTGGACCCAGCGGGGAACACAGTGGGACACAGCGGGGACACAGAGGGACTCAGCGGTTACACAGCGAGGACACACCAGGGACACAGCGGGACACAGCGGAGACAAAGCGGGGACACAGTGAGACACAGCGAGGACACAGCGGGACACAGCTGGACACAGCGGGGACACAGCAGGACACAGCGGGGACACAGCGGGGACACAGCGTGGACCCAGCGGGGGACACAGTGGGACACAGCGGGGACACAGCGGGACACAGCGGAGACAAAGCAGGGACACAGTGAGACACAGCGAGGACACAGCGGGACTCAGCTGGGGACATATCAAAGGACACAGAGGGTGACACAGCGGGGAAAACAGCGGGAAACAGCGGGGGAAACAGCGAGGACACAGCAGGACACAGCGGGAGACACAGCAGGACACAGCGGGGTACACAGAGGCAGACACAGCGGTACATATCGGGACACAGCGGGGACACAGCGGGACACAGCTGGACACAGCGGGGACACAGCAGGACACAGCGGGGACACAGCGGGGACACAGCGGGGGACACAGTGGGACACAGCGGGGACACAGAGGGACTCAGCGGTTACACAGCGAGGACACACCAGGGACACAGCGGGACACAGCGGAGACAAAGCGGGGACACAGTGAGACACAGCGAGGACACAGCGGGACACAGCGGAGGACACAGCTGGGGACAGCGGTGACACACCGGCGGACAGCGGGGACACAGCGGGACACAGCGGGACACAGCAGGGGACACAGCAGGACTCAGCGGGGGACACAGCGGGGGACACAGCGGGACACAGCTGGGGACACAGCGAGGACACAGCGGGACACAGCAGGGGACACAGCGGGAGACAGCAGGGACACACATGCAGACAGCGGGGACACAACGGGACACAGCGGGGAACATCGGGGACACAGCTGGACACAGCGGGACACAGCAGGGATACCGCAGGGACACAGCGGGTCACAGAGGGGACACAGTGTGGGACAAAGCGAGGACACAGCGGGGACATAGAGTGACACTGCGGGACACAGTGGGACAGAGTGGGGACACAGCGGGACACAGCGGGACACACCGGGCGACACAGCAGGACACTGCGGGGTACAAAGCGGGACACAGCAGGCCACAAAGGGACACAGCAGGGACACAGCGGGGGACACAGCGGGACACAAAGGGGAACACAGCGTTACACAGCGGGGACACAGCGGGACACAGCGGGGACACAGCAGGGGACACAGCAGGACACAGAGGGGAACAAAGGGGTCACACAGTGGGACACAGTGGGACACAGCGGGGTACAGAGCGCGACAGAGCGGGGACACAGCAGGGGCACAATGGGAAACAGCGGGACACAGCGGGGGACACAAAGCCGCACACAGCAGGAGAGAGTAGAACACAGCAGGGACAGAGCGGGGACACAGCGGGGGACCCAGCGAGGACACAGCGGGACACAAATGAGGACACAGCAAGGACACAGGGGGACACAGCGGGAAAGAGCGGGACACAGCAGGGGACACAGCCTGGGACACAGTGGGACACAGCAGGGGACACAGCGGGGACACAGCGGGACACAGTGTGGACACAGTGGGACACAGCGGGACACATCGGGGAACAAAGCAGGACACTGCGGGGTACACAGCGGGACACAGCGGGACACAAAGGGACACAGCAGGGACACAGCGGGGGACAGCGGGGACACAACGGGACACAGCGGGGAACATCGGGGACACAGTGTGACACAGCAGGACACAGCAGGGACACAGCGGGGACACAGCGGTTCACAGCGGGGACACAGTGTGGGACACAGAGAGGACACAGCAGGGACATAGGGTGACACTGCGGGACACAGTGGGACACAGCGGGGATACAGAGGGACATAGAGGTTACACAGCCAGGATACACCAGGGACACAGCGGAACACAGCGGGGACACAACGGGGACACAGCGGGACACAGCGGGACACAGTGGGAGACCGCGGGACACAGCGGGGACACAGCGAGGACACAGCGGGACACAGCGCGACACAGCGGGGAACACAGCGGGACACACAGCGGAACACAACTGGGGACACAGCATGGACAGAGCGGGTCACAGTGGGGAAATAGTGGGGGACACAGCGGGGGACACACCGGGATACAGAAGGACACAGCGAGTACACAGCGGGACACCGGAGGACACAGCGGGGACACAGCTGGGACACAGCGGGGGACACAGTGGGACACAGCTGGGACAAGAAGGACTCAGCGGTTACACAGCGAGGACACACCAGGGACACAGCGGGACACAGCGGAAACACAGCAGGGACACAGCGGGACACAGAGAGGACACAGCGGGACACAGCGGGGGATACAGGGGGGACAGCGGTGACACACCGGCGGACAGCGAGGACACAGCGGGACACAGCGGGGGACACAGCGGGACACAGCGGGGGACACAGTGAAACACAGCGAGGACACAGCGGGGGACAGTGGGGACAAACCGGGGAACAACGGGGACACAGCGGGACACAGCTGGGACACAGCGAGGACACAGCGGGACACAGCGGGGACACAGATAGTACACAGCGGGACACAGCCGGACACAGCAGGACACAGAGGGGAACACAGCAGGGGACACAGAGGGACAGAGCCGGACACGGCGGGGTACACAGTGGGACACATCGGGGATACAGCAGGGACACAGCGGGACACAGCGGGGGACAGAGCAGGATATAGCGGGGGACACAGCGGGACACAGCGGGGACACAGCGGGACAGAGCAGGGAACACAGCGGGATATAGCAGGGGACACAACGAGGACAAAGCAGGACACAGCAGGGGACACAGCAAGGACACAGCGGTACACAGCGGGAAACAGCGGGGGACACAGCAGGGGACACAGGAGGACACAGGGGGACACAGCGGGACACAGCGGGGACACAGCGGGGGACACAGCGGGACACAAAGGGGGACCCAGCTTTACACAGCGGGGACAAAGCGGGACACAGCGGGGACACAGCGGGACACAGCGGGGACACAGCAGGGGACACAGCACGACACAGAGGGGAACAAAGGGGGCAAACAGCGGGACCCAGGGGAGACACAGCGGGACAAAGCGGGACACAGTGGGGACAGAGTGGGACACATCGGGGACCCAGCGGGGGACACAGCGGGGACACAGCGGGGACACAGCGGGACACACCGGGGACACAGCGCGGACACAGCGGGACACAGCAGCGACACAGCAGAACACAGCGGGGGACACAGCGTTACACAGCCTGGGACAGAGCGGGACACAACGTGGACACAGCGGGACACAGCGGGGACACAGCGGGGGACAGAGGGGACACAACGGTGGACAACGGGGACACAGCAGGACAGTGCGGGGGTCACAGTGGGAAACAGCGGAGAAACAGGGGGACACAGGGGGCGACACAGAGTGACACAGCGGGACACAGCGGGACACAGCTGGGGACACAGCGAAGACACAGCGGGACACAGCGTGGGACATAGCGTGGGACAGCGGGGACACACATGCAGACAGCGGGGACACAACGGGATACAGCGGGTGACATCGGGGACACAGCGGGAGAAAGTGGGACACAGCAGGGACACAGCAGTGACACAGCGGGTCACAACCTGGACACAGTGCGGGACACAGCGAGGACACAGCGGGACACAGAGGGATACACAGAGAGGACACAGCGTGACACATGGGGACACAGCGGGACACAGCAGGGGACACAGAGAGGACACAGCAGGACACAAATGGGGACACAGCAAGGACACAGCGGGGACACAGTGGGACACAGCGGGCGACACAGGCCAACAAAGCAGGACACAGCGGGACACAGCGGGAAACATCAGGACACAGCGGGGGACACACCGGGACACAGCGGTGGTCACAGCAATAACTCAGCGGGACTCAGGAGAACACAGCGGGGACACAGCGGGGACACAGCGGGGGACACTGTGGGACACAGCGGGGGACACAGCGGGGACATGGGAGGACACTGCGGGACACAGTGGAACACAGCGGGGACACAGAGGGACATAGCAGTTACACAGCGAGGACACAACAGAGACACAGCGGGACACAGCGGGGACACAGCAGGGACACAGCGAGACACAGCGGGACCCAGCATGGACACAGCGGGGACACAGCGGGACACAGCGGGGGACACAGCGGGACACAGCGGGACACAGCGGGGGACAGAGCCTGGACACAGCAAGTCACAGCAGGGAAATAGTGGGGGACACAGCGGGGGACACAGCGGGATACAGAAGGACACAGCGAGGACACAGCGGGACACAGGAGGACACAGCGGGGACACAGCGGGGAAACAGCGGGGGACACAGTGGGACACAGCGGGGACACAGAGGGACTTAGCGGTTACACAGTGAGGACACACCAGGGACACAGCGGGACACAGCGGGGACACAGCGGGGACACAGCTGGACACAGCGGGACTCAGGGGGGACACAGCGGGGACCCAGCGGGACCCAGCGGGGGACACAGCAGGGGATACAGCGGGGGACAGCGGGGACACAGAGGGACACAGCAGGACACAGCGGGGATACAGCAAGGACACAACGGGACACAGCGGGACACAGCGGGGACACAGCATGGGACACAGTGGGACACAACGGGGGTCACAGCGGGACACAGCGGGACACAGCGAGGAAAAAGCGGGGGACAAAGCGTGGACACTGCGGGACACAGCGGGACAAAACGGGCAGAGCTGGACACAGCGGGGACGCAGCAGGGGACACAGCGGAGGACAGCGGGGACACAGCCGGACACAGCAGGACACAGCGGGAAACAGCGGGGACACAGCAAGGACACAGTGGGACACAGCGGGACACAGAGGGGACACAGCGGGGGACAGCAGGGAGACACAGCGGGGACACAGCGGGGACACAGCGGAACACAGTGGGGACAGAGCGGGGGACAGCAGGGAGACACAGCGGGGACACAGCGGGGAAACATCGGTACACAGCGGGACACAGGGGGTACACAGCAGGACACAGCGGGACACAGCAGGAAACACAACCGGACACAGTGGGGGACACAGTGGGGGACACAGCGGGACAAAGCGGGGACAAAGCGAGAAAAGAGCGGGACACAGAGGTACACAGCGAGGGACACAGCGGGGGACAGTGGGGACAAACCGGGGAACAACGGGGACACAGCGGGACACAGCTGGGACACAGCCGGGACAGAGCGGCACACAGCGGGGGACACATCGGGACACAGCAGGGGACACAGCGGGGGACAGCGGGGACACACAGGCGGACAGCGGAACAAAGCGGGGAACACAATGGCTGACACAGCGGGTGACACAGCGGGACACAGCGGGGTACACAGTGGAACACAGCGAGGAAAAGCGGGACACAGCAGCACAGAGCGGGGACACAGCGGGTGACACATGGGGGACATAGCCGGTGACACAGCGGGACACAGCGGGACACAGCGGGGACACAGCGGGAGACAGCGGGGGACACAGAGGCCGACAAAGAAGGACACAGCGGGACACAGCAGGAAACAGCAGGACTCAACGGGGGACACACCGGGACACAGCGGGGGGCAAGCGAGGACACAGCGGGACACAGGAGGACACAGTGTGGACACAAGGGGGACACAATGGGGGACACAGTGGGACAGATCGGGGTATACAGCAAGGACACAGCGGGGACATAGGGGGAAACTGCGGAACACAGAGGAACACAGCGGGGAAACAGAAGGACATAGCAGTTACACAACGATGACACACCAGGGACACAGCGGGATACAGCGAGGACACAGCGGGGACCCAGTGGGACCCAGCGGGGGACACAGCGGGAGACAGCGGGGACACACATGTGGACAGCAGGGACACAACGGGACACAGCGGGGGACATCGGGGACACAGCGGGACAAAGCGGGACACAGCGGGACACAGCGGGGAAAAAGCAGGGACACAGTGGGACACAGAGGGACACTTCGGGGGACGGAGCAGGATATAGCGGGGGACACAGCAGGACACAGCGGGGGCACAGCGGGACAGAGCGGGGAACACAGTGGGAAATAGCAGGGGACACAAGGTGGACAAAGCGGGTCACAGAGGGACACAGCAGGGGACACAGCAAGGCCACAGCGGGACACAGCGGGACACAGCGGGGGACACAGCAGGGGACACAGCAGGACACAGGGGGACACAGCGGGACACAGCGGAGACACAGCGGGGGACACAACGAGGATACAGCAGGGGATACAGCGGGACACAGAGGGGACCCAGCGTTACACAGCGGGGACACAGCAGGTTACACAGCAGGACAGAGATGGGAACAAAGGGGGCACACAGCGGGACACAGTGGGACACAGCGGGGATACAGCAGGGACACAGCGGGACACAGCGGGACACAGCGGGGGACAGAGCAGTATATAGCAGGGGACACAGTGGGACACAGCGGGGACACAGCGGGACAGAGCGGGGAACACATCGGGATATAGCAGGGGACACAGCGAGGACAAAGCGGGACACAATGGGGACACAGCGGGACACAGCGGGACACAGAGAGCGACACAGCAGGACACTGCGGGTTACACAGCGGGACACAGCGGGACACAGCGGGACACAGCGGGGACACAGCAGGACACAGCGGGGTACACAGATGCAGACACAGTGGAACACATCGAAACACAGCGGGGACACAGCGGGACACAGCGGGGACACAACGAGACACAGCGGGACCAGCGGGTTCACAGTGGGGACACAGCGGGACACAGCGGGGGACACAGAGCCGGACACAGCAGAACACAGCGGGACACAGCGCGACACAGCGGGACACAGCGGGGACACAGCGAGGACACAGTGGGACACAGCAGGGAATACAGCGGGACACACCGGGGACACAGCAGGGGACACAGCAGGACACAGAGGGGAACAAAGGGGGCACACAGCGGGACACAGTGGGACACAGCGGGGTGCACATCGGGACACAGCTGGGACACAGCAGTGGCACAGTGAGCAACAGCGGGACACAGCGGGGGACAAAGCGGTACAAACCGGGATACAGGGGGACACAGCGTGGGACACAGAGCCGCACACAGCGGGAGAGAGTGGAACACAGCAGGGACACAGCGGGGACACAGCAGGACATCACAGGAACAAAGAGAGGACAGAGCGAGACACAGAGGTACACAGCGAGGGACACAGCGGGGGATAGTTGAGACAAACAGGGGAACAACGGGGACACAGTGGGAAACAGCTGGGACACAGCGGAGACACAGCGGCACACAGCGGGGGACACAGCAGGGGACACAGCAGGACACAGGGGGACACAGCGGGACACAGCGGGGACACAGCAGGGGACACAGCGGGACACAAAGTGGGACACAGCATTACACAGCGGGGACACAGCAGGGGACACAGCAGGACACAGAGGGGAACAAAGGGGGCACACAGAGGGACACAGCGGGGGTCACAGCGGGACAAAGCGGGACACAGTGGGGACAGAGTGGGACACAGCGGGGGACAGCGTGGACACACATGCAGACAGCGGGGACACAACGGGACACAGCTGGGGACATCGGGGACACAGCGGGACACAGCGGGACACAGGGGGACACAGGAGGGACATAGCAGGGACCCAGCGGGTCACAGCGGGGACACAGTGTGGGACACAGCGAGGACACAGCGGGACACAGCGGGAAAGAGCGGGACACAGCGGGGGACACAGCCGGGGACACAGCAGGACACAGCGGGACACAGCGGGGGACACAGCAGGGACACATCGGGTCACAGCGGGGACACTGTGGGGGACACAGCAAGGACACAGCAGGACACAGAGGGATACACAGCGAGGACACAGCGTGACACATGGGGACCCAGCGGGGGACCCAGCAAGGACACAGCGGGACACAAATGGGGACACAGCAAGGACACAGCAGGACACAGCGTGAAAGAGCGGGACACAGCCTGGGACACAGCGGGACACAGCAGGGGACACAGGGGGACATAGCAGCTACACAGCGAAGACACACCAGGGACACACCGGGACACAGCAGGGACACAGCGGGGACACGGCAGGGGACACAGTGGGACACAGCAGGGGATACAGCGGGGACACAAAGGGGACATAGGGGGACACTGCGGGACACAGTGGGACACAGCGGGGACACAGAGGGACATAGCAGTTACACAGCGAGGACACACCAGGGACACAGCGAGACACAGCGGGGACACAGCGGGGACACAGCGGGGGACACAGTGGGGGACACAGCAGTAAACAGCATGGGACACAGCGGGACTCAGCGGGGAACACAGCAAAGAACACAGCGGGACACAGAGGGGGACACAGGGGAACACAGCGAGACACAGCCGGTCACAGCTGGAGACACAGCGGGTGACACAGCGGGGGAAACAGCGGGAAACAGCGGGGGACACAGCGAGGACACAGCAGGACACTGTGGGGGACACAGCGAGGACACAGCGTGACACACGGGGAAAGAGCGGGACACAGCGGGGGACCCAGTGAGGACACAGCGGGACACAAATGGGGACACAGAAAGGACACAGTGGGACACAGCGGGAAAGAGCGGGACACAGCAGGGAACACAGCCGGGGACACAGCGGGACACAGCAGGGGACACAGCGGGGACACAGCGGGACACAGTGTGGACACAGCGGGACACAGCGGGACACATCGGGGGACACAGCAAGACACTGCAGGGTACACAACGGGACAAAGCGGGAAACAAAGGGACACAGCAGGGACACAGTGGGACACAGCGGGGGACAAAGCGGGGGACAGAGGGGGGACACAGCGGGGGACGCAGCGGGACACAGCTGGGGACACAGCGGGGGACAGCGGTGACACACCGGCGGACAGCGCGGACACAGCGGGAAACAGCGGGACACAGTGGAGGACACAGCGGGGGACACAGCGGGACACAGCTGGGGACACAGCGAGGACACAGCGGGAGACAGCTGAGGACACAGCAGGGGACAGCGGTGACACACCGGCGGACAGCGGGGACACAGCGGGACACAGCGGGATACAGTGGGGGACACAGCGGGACACAGTGGGGGACACAGCAGGGTACACAGCGGGACACAGCTGGGGACACAGCAAGGACACAGCGGGACACAGCGGGGGACACAGCGGGGGACAGCGGGGACACACATGCATACAGCGGGGTCACAACGGGACACAGAGGGATACACAGAGAGGACACAGCGTGACACATGGGGACACAGCGGGGGACACAGAGAGGACACAGCGGGACACAAATGGGGACACAGCAAGGACACAGCGGGACACAGCGGGAAAGAGCGGGACACAGCGGGGAACACAGCCGGGGTCACAGCGGGACACAGTGAGGACAAAGCGGGACACAGTGGGACACATCGGGGGACACAGCAGGACACTGCAGGGTACACAGCGGGACACAGCGGTACACAGCGGGACACAGCAGAGACACAGCGGGGTACGCAGTGGGACATAGCGGGATACACAGCGGGACACAGCGGGGACACAGCAGGGGCACAGACGGAAACAGCGGGACACAGCGGGAGACAAAGCGGGACACACCGGGACACAGCGGGACACAGCGGGGGACACAGCGGAGGACACAGAGCTGCACACAGCGGGAGAGAGTGGAACACAGCACGGACACAGCAGGGACACAGCGGGACATAGCAGGTACAAAGCGAGGACAGAGCGGGACACAGAGGTACACAGCGAGGGACACAGCGGGGGACAGTGGGGACAAACCGGGGAACAACGGGGACACAGCGGGACACAGCTAGGACACAGCGGGGACACAGCGGGGACACAGCAGGGGACACAGTGGGACACAGCAGGGGATACAGCGAGGACATAGTGGGACATTGCGGGACACAGTGGGACACAGCGGGGACAGAGAGACATAGCAGTTACACAGCGAGGACAGAGCAGGACACAGAGGTACACAGCGATGGACACACCAGGGACACAGAGGGACAAAGCGGGGACACAACGGGGCCAAAGCAGGACACAGCGGGACCCAGCGGGGACACAGCGGGGACACAGTAGGACACAGCGGGGGACACAGAGGCGGACACAGAGGCGGACACAGCGGGACAGATCGGGACACAGCGAGGACACAGCGAGGACACAGCGGGACACAGCGGGGAACACAGAGGGGAACATAGCGGGACACAGCGGGACACAGCGGGGGACACAGCAGGACACAGCGGGGTACACAGAGGCAGACACAGCGGTACACATTTAGACACAGAGGGGACACAGCGGGGACACAGCAGGACACAGCGGGGACACAGCGGGGACACAGCGGGGACGCAGCGGGGGACACACTGGGACACAGCGGGGACACAGAGGGACTCAGCGGTTACACAGCGAGGACACACAGGGACACAGCGGGTCACAGCGGAGACAAAGCGGGGACACAGTGAGATACAGCGAGGACACAGTGGGAAACAGCGTAGGACACAGCGGAGGACAGCGGTGACAAACTTGCGGACAGCGGGGACAGAGAGGGACACAGCAGGACACAGCGGGGACACAGCGGGACACAGTGGGGGACACAGCGGGGGATACAGCGGGATACAGCAAGGGACACAGCGAGGACACAGCGGCACACAGCGGGGGACACAGCGGGAGACAGCGAGGACACACATGCAGACAGCGGGGACACAAGGGAACACAGCGGGGGATATCGGGGACACAGCGGGACACAGCAGGGACACAGCAGGGACACAGGGGGTCACAGCGGGGACACAGTGTGGGACACAACGAGGACACAGCGGGACACAGAGGGATACACAGAGATGACACAGGGTGACACATGGGGACACAGCGGGACACAGCGGGGGACACAGAGAGGACACAGCAGGACACAGCGGGACACAGCGGGGGACACAGCAGGGACATATCGGGTCACAGCGTGGACACAGTCAGGGACACAGCAAGGACACAGCGGGACACAAAGGGAGACACAGCGTTACACAGCGGGGACACAGCAGGACACAGCGGGGACATAGCAGGGGACACAGCAGGACACAGAGGGGAACAAAGGGGGCACACAGCGGGACACAGTGGAACACAGCGGGGTACACAGTGGGACACAGCGGGGACACAGCAGGGGCACAGTGGGAAACAGCGGGACACAGCGGGCGACGAAGCGGGACACACCGGGATACAGCGGGACACACCGGGGGACACAGCAGGGGACACAGAGCCCCACACAGCGGGAGAGAGTGGAACACAGCAGGGACACAGCGGGGACACAGCGGCACATCGCAGGGACAAAGCGAGGACAGAGCGGGACACAGAGGTACACAGCGAGGGACACAGCGGGGGACAGTGGGGACAAACCGGGGAACAACGGGGACACAGCGGGACACAGCTGGGACACAGCGAGGACACAGCGGAACACAGCGGGGACACAGCGAGTACACAGCGGGACACAGCCGGACACAGCAGGACACAGAGGGGAACACAGCGGGGGACACAGCGGGACAGAGCGGGACACAGCGGGGTACACAGTGGGACACATCGGGGATACAGCAGGGACACAGGGGGACACAGCGGGGGACACAGCAGGATATAGCGGGGGACACAGCAGCACACAGCGGGACAGAGCGGGGAACACAGCGTGATATAGCAGGGGACACAACGAGGACAAAGCGGGACACAGATGCACACAGCAGGGGACACAGCAAGGCCACAGCGGGACACAGCGGGGGACACAGCAGGGGACACAGCAGGACACAGGGGGACACAGCGGGACACAGCGGGACACAGCGGGGACACAGCAGGGGCACAGTGGGAAACAGCGGGACACAGCGGGGGACAAAGCAGGGGACACAGAACCCCACACAGCGGGAGAGAGTGGAACACAGCAGGGACACAGCGGGGACACAGCAGGACATCGCGGGGACAAAGCGAGGACAGAGCGGGACACAGAGGTACACAGCGAGGGACACGGCGGGGGACAGTGGGGACAAATCGGGGAACAATGGGGACACAGCTGGGACACAGCGAGGACACAGCGGGACACAGCGGGGACACAGCGAGTACACAGCGGGACACAGCCGGACACAGCAGGACACAGAGGGAAACACAGCGGGGGACACATCGGGACAGAGCGGGACACAGAGGGGTACACAGTGGGACACATCGGGGATACAGCAGGGACACAGCGGGACACAGCGGGGGACAGAGCAGGATATAGCGGGGGACACAGCGGGACACAGCGTGGACACAGCGGGACAGAGCGGGGAACACAGCGGGATATAGCAGGGGACACAACGAGGACAAAGCGGGACACAGCGGGACACAGCAGGGGACACAGCAAGGCCACAGCGGGACACAGCGGGGGACACAGCAGGGGACACAGCAGGACACAGGGGGACACAGCGGGACACAGCGGGGACACAGCAGGGGACACAGCGGGACACAGCCTGGGACAGAGCGGGACACAGCATGGACACAGCGGGACACAGTGAGACACAGCAGTGACAAAGCGGCGACACAGCGGGACACATCGGACACAGCGGGACACAGCGGGGGACAGAGGGGACACACCGGTGGACAACGGGGACACAGAAGGACAGCGCGGGGGTCACAGTGGGAAACAGCGGGGACACAGGGGGACACAGGGGGCGACACAGAGGGTCACAGCGGATCACAACGGGACAGATGGGAACACAGCGGGACACAGCGGGGGACACAGTGGGGGACACAGCAGTAAACTTCGAGGGACACAGTGGGACTCAGCTGGGGACACATCAAAGAACACAGCAGGGACACAGCGGGACACAGCAGGACACAGCGGGGACACAGAGTGACTCAGCAGTTACACAACGAGGACACACCAGGGACACAGCGGGACACAGCGGAGACAAAGCGGGGACACAGTGAGACACAGCGAGGACAGAGCGGGACACAGCAGAGGACACAGCGGGGGACAGCGGTGACACACTGGAGGACAGCGGGGACACAGCGGGACACAGCGGGGGCCACAGAGCCGCACACAGCGGGAGAGAGTGTAACACAGCAGGGACAGAGCGGGGACACAACGGGGGACCCAGCGAGGACACAGCGTGACACATGGGGACACGGCGGGACACAGCGGGTACCCAGCAAGGACACAGCGGGACACAAATGGGGACACAGCAAGGACACAGCTGGACACAGCGGGAAAGAGCGGGACACAGCAGGGGACACAGCTGGGGACACAGCGGGACACAGCAGGGGACACAGCGGGGACACAGCGGGACACAGTGTGGACACAGCAGGACACAGCGGGACACATCGGGGGACACAGCAGGATACTGCAGGGTACACAGCAGGACACAGCGGGACACAAAGGGACACAGCAGGGACACAGCGGGGGACACAGTGGGACACAGCGTGGTACAGAGCGGGACACAGCAGGGACACGGCAGGGGCACAGTGGGAAACAGTGGGAAACAGCGGGGGACAAAGCGGGACACAAAGGGGGACACAGCGTTACACAGCAGGGACACAGCGGGACACAGCGGGAACACAGCAGGGGACAGAGCAGGACACAGAGGGGAACAAAGGGGTCACAAAGCCGGACACAGCGGGGGACACAGCGGGACAAATCGGGACACAGGGAGGACAGAGTGGTACACAGCGGGGACACAGCGGGGGACACAGCGGGGGACACAGCCGGGGACCCAGCGGGGTACAGCGGCACACAGTGGGGACACAGCGGGGGACACAGCGGGGGACACAATGGGTGACACAGCGGGGCACAGTGGGGTACACAAAGGGACACAGTGGGGGACACTGTAGCGGACACAGTGGGACATATCGGGACACAGCGGGACACAGCGGGGAAATAGTGGGGGACACAGCAGGGGACACAGCGGGATACAGAAGGACACAGCGAGGACACAGCGGGACACAGGAAGACACAGCGGGGACACAGCGGGGAACACAGTGGGAAACAGCTGCGGATAGAGCGAGGACACAGCAGGGACACTGCGGGACACAGTGGGTCACAGCGGGGAAATAGTGGGGGACACAGCGGAGGACACAGCGGGATACAGAAGGACACAGCGAGGACACAGCGGGGACATAGGGTGACACTGCGGGACACAGTGGGACACGGCGGGAACACAGAGGGACATAGAGTTTACACAGCCAGGACACACCAGGGACACAGCGGAACACAGCGGGGACACAGGGGAGACACAGCGGGACACAGCGGGACACAGCGGGGACACAGCGGAGACACAGCGGGACACAGCGGGGGACACAGAAGCGGACACAGCAGGACACAGCGGGACACAGCAGGAGACAGTGGGACACAGCGGGGACACAGCGAGGACACAGCGGGACACAGCGGGACACAGCGGGAGACACAGGCCGACAAAGCAGGACACAGCGGGACACAGCGGGAAACAGCAGGACGCAGCGGGGGACACAGCGGGGCACACTGCAGGACACAGCGGGGGACACAGTGGAACACAGCGAGGACACAGCGGGACACAGCGGGACACAGCTGGGACACAGCGGGACACAGCGGGGGACACAGGCCAACAAAGCAGGACACAGCGGGACACAGCGGGAAACAGCAGGACGCAGCGGGGGACACACCGGGACACAGCGGGGGTCACAGCAAGATCACAGCGGGACACAGGAGGACACAGCGGGGACACAGCGAGGACACAGCGGGGGACACAGTGGGACACAGCGGGGGACACAGCGGGGACACAGCGGGGACACAGAGGGACATAGCAGTTACACAGCGAGGACACAGCGGGACACAGCGGGACACAGCGGGGGACAGAGCAGGGAACACAGCGGGACTCAGCGGGGGACACAGTGGGACACAGCGGGACACAGAGGGGACAAAGCAGGGGACAAAGCGGGGACACAGCGGGACACAGCAGGGGACAGCAGGTACACAGCCGGACACAGCTCGGACACAGCGGGACATAGCGAAGACACAGCGGGACACAGAGGGGACACAGCCGAGGACAGCAGGGAGACACAGCGGGGACACAGTGGGTGACAGCGGTGACACAGCTGGGGACAGCGGGGACACACCGGGATACAGCGGGGGACAGCGGGGACACAGGAGGGACACAGCGAGACACAGCGGGGGACACAGCGAGGACACAGCGGGGACACTGGGGGGACACAATGGGACACAGCAGGACAAAACGGGACACAGCGGGACACAGAGGGGGATACAGCGGGGGACAGCGGGGACACCCCTGGGGACAGCAGGAACACAGCGGGACACAGCGGGGGACAGCAGGGACACAGCGGGATACAGCGGGGACACAACGGGACACAGCAGGGGACATCGGGGACACAGCGGGACACAGCGGGACACAGCAGGACACAGCAGGGACACAGCAGGGACACAGCGGGTCACAGCGGGGACACAGTGTGGGAGACAGCGAGGACACAGCGGGACACAGAGGGATACACAGAGAGGACACAGCGTGACACATGGGGACACAGCGGGCACAGCAAGGGACACAGAGAAGACACAGCGGGACACAGCGGGAAAAAGCGTGACACAGCGGGGGACACAGCCGGGGACACAGCGGGGTACAGCGGTACACAGTGGGGACACAGAGGGGGACACAGCAGGGGACACAACGGGACACAGCGGGGGACATCGGGGACACAGCGGGTCACAGCGGGGACACAGTGTGGGACACAGCGAGGACACAACGGGACACAGAGGGATACACAGAGAGGACACAGCGTGACAAATGGGGACAGAGCGGGACACAGCAGGGGACACAGAGAGGACAAAGCGGGACACAAATGGGGACACAGCAAGAAACAGCGGGACACAGCGGGAAAGAGCGGGACACACCGGTGGACAACGGGGACACAGCAAGACAGTGTGGGGGTCACAGTGGGAAATGGAGGGGACACAGAGGGACACAGCGGGACACATCGGGACACAGCGGGACACAGCGGGGACACAGCGGGGGACAGAGGGGACAAAGCGGGGGACACAGTGGGGGATACAGCGGTAAACAGTGGGGGACACAGCGGGACTCAGCTGGGGACACATCAAAGGACACAGCGGGTGACACACCGGGGAAAACAGCGGGAAACAGCGGGGGACACAGCGAGGACACAGCAGGACACAGCGGGAGACACAGCAGGACACAGCCGTGTACACAGAGGCAGACACAGCGGTACACATTTAGACACTGAGGGGACACAGCGGGGACACAGCAGGACACAGCGGGGACACAGCAGGGACACAGCGGGGACACGGAGGGACTCAGCGGTTACACAGCGAGGACACACAAGGGACACAGCAGGACACAGCGGAGACAAAGCGGGGACACAGTGAGACACACCGAGGACACATCGGGAAACAGCGGAGGACACAGCGGAGGACAGCGGTGACACACCGGCGGACAGCAGAGACAAAGCAGGACACAACGGACACAGCGGGGCCACAGCGGGACACAGTGGGGGACACAGCGGGGACACAGCGGGATATAGCTGGGGACACAGCGGGACACAGCGGGGGACACAGCGGGGGACAGCGGGGACAAACATGCAGACAGCGGGGACAAAACGGGACACAGCGGAGGACATCGGGGACACAGCGGGACACAGCGGGAAACAGCAGGGACACAGCAGGGACACAGCGGGTCACAGCGGGGACACAGTGTGGGACACAGCGAGGACACAGCGGGACACAGAGGGATACACAGAGAGGACACAGCGTGACACATGGGGACACAGCGGGACACAGCGGGGGACACAGAGAGGACACAGCGGGACACAAATGGGGACACAGCAAGGACACAGCGGGACACAGCGGGAAAGAGCGGGCCACAGCGGGGGACACAGCCGGGGACACAGCGGGACAAAGCGGGGGACACAGCAGGGACACATCGGGTCACAGCGGGGACACAGCAAGGACACAGCGGGACACAAAGGGGGACACAGCGTTACACAGCAGGGACACAGCGGGACACAGCGGAGTCACAACAGGGGACACAGCAGGACACAGAGGG
>NW_012285114.1:0-12734 GCF_000151885.1 Dipodomys ordii | reverse complement strand
GGACACTGCGGGACACAGTGGAACACAGCAGGGACACAGAGGGACATAGAACTTACACAGCGAGGACACACCAGAGACACAGCGGGACACAGCGGGGACACAGCGGGGGACACTGTGGGACACAGCGGGGGACACTGCAAGGACACAGCGGGGACATAGGGGGACACTGAGGGACACAGCGGGACATAGCTGGGACACAGCGGGGACACAGCGAGACACAGTTAGACCCAGCAGGGACACAGCAGAGACACAGCGGGACACAGCGGGGGACACAGCGGGACACAGCGGGAGACAGAGTAGGACACAGCATGGACACAGTGGGACACAGCGGGGAACACAACTGGGACACAGCGGGTCAACAGCGGGGACACAATGGGGGACACAGTGAGGACACAGCGGGATACGGAGGGATACACAGCGAGGACACAGAGTGACACATGGGGACACAGCGGGACACAGCTGGAAAGAGCGGGACAGAGCGGGGGACACAGCCGGGGACACAGCGGGACACAGCAGGGGACACAGCGGGGACACAGCGGGACACAGTGGGGACACAGCGGGACACAGAGGGACACAGCGGGGAAATATTGGTGGACACAGCGGGGGACACAGCGGGATACAGAAGGACACAGCGAGGACACAGCGGGACACAGGTGGACACAGCGGGGACACATTCGGGGACACAGCGGGGGACACAGTGGGACACAGCGGGGACACAGCGGGGGACAGAGCGAGGACACAGCGGGACACAGCGGTGGACACAGCGGGACACAGCGGGGTTCACAGCGGGACACAGCGGGACACAGCGTGGGCTACAGCGGGGGACAGCGGTGACACACCCGCGGACAGCGGGGACACAGCGGGACACAGTGGGGGACACAGCAGGGGACACAGCGGGGGACAAAGCGAGGACACAGCGGGACACAGCGGGGGACAGAGCTAGGACACAGCGGAACACAGCGGGGACACAGCAGGGGACAGAACGGGACACAGCGGGGGTCACAGCGGGACACAGCGGGACACAGAGGGGACAAAGCAGGGCACAAAGCGGGGATACAGCGGGACACAGCGGGACAAAACGTGACACAGCTGGACACAGCGGGGACACAGCAGGGGACACAGCGGGGGACAGCGGGGACACAGCCGGACACAGCGAGGACACAGTGGGACACAGCGAAGACACAGCGGGACCCAGAGGGGACACAGCTGGGGATAGCAGGGAGACACAGCGGGGACACAGCGGGGACACAGCGGAACACAGTGGGGACACAGCAGGGGACAGCAGGGAGACACAGCGGGGACACAGCGGGGACACATCGATACAAAGCGTGACACAGCCGGTACACAGCAATACACAGCGGGACACACAGGGAAACACAACCAGACACAGCGGGGGACACAGCGGGGGACACAGCGGGACACAGCGGGACACAGTGGGGACAGAGAGGGACACAGCGGGGACACAGCGGGGGACACAGCGGGGCACAAAGTCAGACACCACGGGATACAGCGGAACATAGCGGGGACAGAGCGGGGGACACAGCGGGTGACAGCGGTGACACAGCTGCGGACAGCGGGGACACACCGGGACACAGCGGGGGACAGCGAGGACACAGGGGGGACACAGCAAGACACAGAGGGGGACACAGCGAGGACACAGCGGGGACACAATGGGGACACAGCAGGACAGAGCGGGACAAAATGGGACAGAGGGGGACACAGAGGGGGATACAGCGGGGGACAGCGAGGACACCCCTGGGGACAGCAGGGACACAGCGGGACACAGCGGGGGACAGCGGGGACACAGCAGGACACAGCGGGGACACACCGGGGACACAGCGGGACACACCGGGGACACACATGCAGACAGCGGGGACACAAGGGGACACAGCGGGGGACATCGGGGACACAGCGGGACACAGCGGGACACAGCAGGGACACAGCAGGGACACAGCGGGACACAGAGGTATACACAGAGAGGACACAGCGTGAC
Source organism: Dipodomys ordii (assembly GCF_000151885.1). Classification (NCBI taxonomy): domain Eukaryota; kingdom Metazoa; phylum Chordata; class Mammalia; order Rodentia; family Heteromyidae; genus Dipodomys; species Dipodomys ordii. The sequence continues at coordinate 10,741 of NW_012285114.1, read as the reverse complement.
ACATCGGGACACAGCGGGACACAGCGGGGGAAACAGAGAGGACACAGCGGGGCACAATTGAGTACACAGCAAGGACACAGCGGGACACAGCGGGAAATAGCGGGACACAGCGGGGACACAGCCGGGGACACAGCCGGGGACACAGCGGGGTACAGCGGAACACAGTGGGGACACAGCAGGGGAAACAGCGGGGGACACAACGGGTGACACAGCGGGACACAGTGGGGTACGCAAAGGGACACAGTGGGGGACACTGTAGCGGAAGAGTGGGACATATCGGGACACAGCGGGACACAGCGGGGAAATAGTGTGGAACACAGCGGGGGACACAGCGGGACACAGCGGGGAAATAGTGGGGGACACAGCGGGGGACACAGCGGGATACAGAAGGACACAGCGAGGACACAGCGGGACACAGGATGACACAGCGGGGACACAGTGGGGGAAACAGTGGGACACAGCGGGGGACATAGCATGGACACAGCGGGTCACAGCAGGGAAATAGTGGGGGACACAGCGGAGGGCACAGCCGGATACAGAAGGACACATCGAGGACACAGCGGGACACAGGCGGACATAGCGGGGACACAGCGGGGACACAGCGGTGGACACAGTGGGACACAGCTGGGGATACAGCGAGGACACAGCAGGGACACTGCGGGACACAGCGTTTCACAGCGGGGAAATAGTGGGGGACACAGCGGGGGACACAGCGGTATACAGAAGGACACAGCGAGGACACAGCGGGGACATAGGGGTACACTGCGGGACATAGCGGGGACACAGAGGGACATAGAGATTACACAGCGAGGACACACCAGGGACACAGCGGGACACAGCGTGGACACAGCGGGGACACAGCGGGACACAGTGGGACCCAGCGGGGACACAGCGGGACACAGCGTGGGACATAGAGGCGGACACAGCAGGACACCGCGGGCCACAGCGGGGACACAGAAGGACACAGCGGGACACAGTGGGGGACACACCGGGGGAGAGCATGCACACAGCTGGACACAGCGGGACACAGTGGGACACAGCTGGGGATACAGCGAGGACACAGCAGGGACACTGCGGGACACAGCGTTTCACAGCAGGGAAATAGTGGGGGACACAGCGGGGGACACAGCGGGATACAGAAGGACATAGCGAGGACACAGCGGGGACATAAAGGGACACTGCGGAACACAGCGGGGACACAGAGGGACATAGAGATTACACAGCGAGGACACACCAGGGACACAGCGGGACACAGCGTGGACACAGCGTGGACACAGCGGGACACAGCGGGACACAGCTGGGACACAGCGGGGACACAGCGGGACACAGCGTGGGACATAGAGGCGGACACAGCAGGACACAGCAGGCCACAGCGGGGACACAGCAGGACACAGCGGTGGAGAGCATGCACACAGCGGGACACAGCGTGACACAGCGTTACACAGCGGGGATCACAGCGGGACACAGCGGGACACAGCGGGGGACACAGCATGGACACAGCCGGTCACAGCAGGGAAATCGTGGGGGGCACAGCAGAGGACACAGCGGGATACAGAAGGACACAGCGAGACACAGGAGGACACAGCGGGTAGACAGCGGGGGACACAGTGGGACACAGCGGGGACACAGAGGGACATAGAGATTACACATCGATGACACACCAGGGACACAGCGGGACACAGCGTGGACACAGCGGGGACACAGCGGGACACAGCGGGACCCAGCGGGGACACAGCGGGGACACAGCGGGACACAGCGTGGGACATAGAGGCGGACACAGCAGGACACAGCGGGCCACAGCGGGGACACAGCAGGACACAGCGGGACCCAGTGGGGGACACACCGAGGGAGAACATGCACACAGCGGGGGACACAGCATGGACACAGCGGGTCACAGCGGGGAAATAGTGGGGGACACAGCGGGGGACACAGCGGGATACAGAAGGACACAGCGAGGACACAGCGGGACACAGGAGGACACAGCGGGAACACAGCGGGGAAACAGCGGGGGACACAGTGGGACACTGCAGGGACACAGAGGGACTTAGCTGTTCCACAGTGAGGACACACCAGGGACACAGCGGGACACAGCGGGGACACAGCGGGGACACAGCGGGACACAGCGGGACCCAGCGGGGACACACCGGGGACACAGCGGGACACAGCGGGGGACACAGCAGGGGACACAGCGGGGACAGCGGGGACACAGCCAGACACAGCAGGACACAGCGGGAAACAGAGGGGAACACAGCGGGGTACACAGCGGGACAGAGCGGGACAGATTGGGGTACACATTGGGACACATCTGGGATACAGCAGGGACACATGGGGACACAGCAGGGGATAGAGCAGGATATAGCAGGGGACACAGCGGGACACAGCGGGGATACAGCGGGACAGAGCGGGGAACACAGCGTGATATAGCATGGGACACAACGAGGACAAAGCGGGACACAGATGGACACAGCAGGGGACACAGCAAGGCCACAGCGGGAAACAGCAGCGACACAACGGAACACAGCGGGGGACACAGCGGGACACAGCCTGGGACAGAGCGGGAAACAGCGTGGACACAGCGAGACACAGCGAGACACAGCAGTGACAAAGCGGCCACACATCGGGACACATCGGGACACAGCGGGACACAGCGGGGACACAGCGGGGGACAGAGGGGACACACCGGTGGACAACGGGGACACAGCAGGACAGCGCGGGAGTCACAGTGGGAAACAGCGGAGACACAGGGGGACACAGGGGGCAACACAGAGGGACACAGCGGGACAAAGCGCAACACAGCGGGACACAGCAGGGACACAGCGAGGAACAGTGGGACGGAGCGGGGAACACAGAGGGGTGCACAGCGGGACACAGCGGGGGACACAGCATGGACACAGCAAATCACAGCGGAGAAATAGTGGGGGACACAGCGGGGGACACAGCAGGATACAGAAGGACACAGTGAGGACACAGTGGGACACAGCGGGGACACAGCGGGGAAACAGCGGGGGACAAAGTGGGACACAGCGGAGACAAAGTGGGGACACAGTGAGACACAGCGAGGACACAGCGGGATACAGCGGAGGACACAGCAAGTACACAGCGGGACACAGCCAGACACAGCCAGACACAGCAGGACACAGAGGGGAACACAGCGGGGGACACAGCGGGACACAGCGGGGTACACAGTGGGACACAGCGGGGATACAGCAGGGACACAGAGGGACACAGCTGGGGACAGAGCAGGATATAGCGGGGGACACAGCGGGACACAGCGGGGACACAGCGGGATATAGCAGGGGACACAACGAGGACAAAGCGGGACACAGAGGGACACAGTAGGGGACACAGCAAGGCCACAGCGGGACACAGCGGGGGACACAGCAGGGGACACAGCAGGACACAGGGGGACACAGTGGGACACAGCGGGGACACAGCGGGGGACACAGCGGGACACAAAGGGGGACACAGCGTTACACAGCGGGGACACAGCGGGACACAGCGGGGACACAGCAGGGGCACAGTGGGAAACAGCGGGACGCAGCGGGGGACAAAGCGGGACACACCAGGACACAGCGGGACACAGCGGGGGATACAGCAGGGGACACAGAGCCGCACACAACGGGAGAGAGTGGAACACAGCCCGGACACAGCAGGGACACAGAGGGACATCGCGGGGACAAAGCGAGGACAGAGCGAGACACAGAGGTACACAGCGAGGGACACAGCGGGGGACAGTGGGGACAAACCGGGGAACAACGGGGACACAGCGGGACACAGCTAGGACACAGCGGGGACACAGCGGGGACACAGCAGGGGACACAGTGGGACACAGTAGGGGATACAGCGAGGACACAGAGGGGACATAGGGGGACACTGCGGGACACAGTGGGGCACAGCGGGGACAGAGAGACATAGCAGGTACACAGCGAGGACACACCAGGGACACAGTGGGACACAGCAGGGACACAGCGGGGACACAGCAGGACATAGCGGGACCCAGCAGAGACACAGCGGGGACACAGTAGGACACAGCGGGGGACACAGAGGCGGACACATCGGGACACAGCGGGACAGATCGGAACCCAGCGGGGACACAGCGAGGACACAGCGGGACACAGCAGGGAACATAGCATGGACACAGCGGGTCACAGCGAGGTAATACTGGGGGACACAGCGGGATACAGAAGGATACAGCGAGGACACAGCGGGGACACAGCGGGGACACAGCGGGGCACACAGTGGGACACAGCGGGGAATACAGCGAGGACACAGCAGGGACACTGTGGGACATAGCATTTCACAGCGGGGAAATAGTGGGGGACACAGCGGGGGACACAGCGGGATACAGAAGGACACAGAGAGGACACAGAGGGGACATAGGGGGACACTGCGGCACACAGCGGGGACACAGAGGGACATACAGATTACACAGCGAGGACACACCAGGGACACAGCGGGACACAGCTTGGACACAGCGGGGACACAGGGGGACCCAGCAGGAACCAGCGGGGACACAGCGGGGACACAGCAGGACACAGCATGGGACATAGAGGCGGACACAGCAGGACACAGCGGGCCACAGCGGGGACACAGCAGGACACAGCGGGACACAGCTGGGGACACACCGGGGGAGAGCAGGGACAAAGCGGGGACACAGTAGGGGACACAGCGGGGGACAGCGGGGACACAGCTGGACACAGCGAGGAGACAGCGGGACACTGCGAAGACACAGCGGGACACAGAGGGGACACAGCGGGGGACTGCAGGGAGACACAGCGGGGACAGAGCTGGGACACAGCAGAACACAGTGGGGACACAGCGGGGGACAGCAGGGAGACACAGCGGGGATACAGCGGGGACACATCGGTACACAGCGGGACACAGCGGGACACAGTGGGGACAAAGCGGGACACAGCGGGGACATAGCGGGTGACACAGCGGGGCACAAAGTCAGACACCACGGGATACAGCGGAACATAGCGGGGACACAGCGGGGGACACAGCGGGTGACACAGCGTGGGACACAGCGGGTGACATCGCTGACACAGCTGGGGACAGCGGGGACACACCAGGACACAGCGGGGGACAGCGGGGACACAGGGGGGACACAGCGAGACACAGCGGGGGACACAGCGAGGACACAGCAGGGACACAGGGGGGACACAGCGGGACACAGCGGCACAAAACGGGATACAGCGGGACACAAAGGGGAATAAAGCGGGGGACAGCGGGGACACCCCTTGGGACAGCAGGGACACAGCGGGGGACAGCGGGGACACAGCGGTACACAGCGGGGCACATCGGGACACAGCAGCGACACAGCGGAACACAGCAGGGGACACAGCAGGACACAGCCTGGGTCAGAGCGGGACACAGCGTGGACAGAGCGGGAGACAGCGAGACAAAGCAGTGACAAAGTGACGACACAGCGGGACACATCGGGGAGACAGCGGGGGAGAGAGGGGACACACCGGTGGACAACGAGGACACAGCAGGACAGCGCGGGGTCACAGTGGGAAAGAGCGGAGACACAGGGGGACACAGGGGGCGACACAGAGGGACAAAGCAGGACACAGCGGGACAGAGCGGGGACACAGCGGGGACACAGCAGGGGACACAGTGGGGGACACAGCGGTAAACACCGGGGGACACAGCGTGACTCAGCTGGGGACACATCAAAGGACACAGCGGGACACAGTGGGGGACATAGCATGGACACAGCGGGTCACAGCGGGGAAATAGTGGGGGACACAGCGGGGGACAAAGCGGGATACAGAAGTACACAGCGAGTACACAGGAGGACACAGCGGGGACACAGCGGGGACACAGCGGGGGACACAGTGGGACACAGCGGGGACACAGAGGGACTCAGCGGTTACACAGCGAAGACACACCAGGGACACAGAGGGACACAGCGGAGACACAGCAGGGACACAGTGAGACACAGCGAGGACACAGCGGGACACAGCGTGGGCTGCAGCGGGGGACAGCGCTGACACACCCGAGGACAACGGGGACACAGTGGGACACAGCGGGACACAGCGGGGGCCACAGCAAAGACACAGTGGGACACAGCGGGGGACACAGCGAGGACACAGCGGGACACCACGGGGGACACAGCAGGGGACAAAGGGGGACAAAACCGGACACAGCTGGACACAGCGGGTCCACAGCAGGGGACACAGCGGGGGACAGCGGGGACACAGCCGGACACAGCAGGACACAGCGGGAAACAGCGGGGACAGAGCAAGGACACAGTGGGACACAGTGAAGACACAGCGGGACACAGAGGGGGTCACACCGGACACAGCGGGACACAGAGGGGACAAAGCAGGGGACAAAGCGGGGACACAGCGGGACACAGCGGGACAAAACGGGACACAGCTAGACACAGCGGGGACACAGTAGGGGACACAGCGGGGGACAGCGGGGACACAGCAGGACACAGCGAGGACACAGCGGGACACAGCGAAGACACAGCGGGACACAGAGGGGACACAGCGGGGGATTGCAGGGAGACACAGCGGGGACACAGCTGGGACACAGCAGAACACAGTGGGGACAGAGCGGGGGACAGCAGGGAGACACAGCGGGGACACAGCGGGAACACATCGGTACACAGCGGGACACAGCCGGTACACAGCAGGACACAGCGGGACACAGCGGGAAACACAACCGGACACAGCGGGGGACACAGCGGGACACAGCAGGGGACACAGCTGGACACAGTGGGACACAGTGGGGACAAAGCGGGACACAGCGGGGACACAGCGGGTGACACAGCGGGGCACAAAGTCAGACACCACGGGATACAGCGGAACATAGCGGGGACAAAGAGGGGGACACAGCGGGAGACACAGCGGGGGACACAGCGGGTGACATCGCTGACACAGCTGGGGACAGCGGGGACACACCAGGACACAGCGGGGGACAGCGGGGACACATGGGGGACACAGCGAGACACAGCGGGGGACACACCGAGGACACAGCGGGGACACAGTGGGGACACAGCGGGACACAGCGGGACAAAACGGGACACAGTGGGACACAGAGGGGGATACAGCGGGGGACAGCGGGGACACCCCTTGGGACAGCAGGGACACAACGGGGGACAGCAGGGACACAGCAGTACACAGCGGGGACACATCGGGACACAGCAGCGACACAGCGGAACACAGCGGGGGACACAGCGGGACACAGCCTGGGTCAGAGCGGGACACAGCGTGGACACAGCGGGAGACAGCGAGACACAGCAGTGACAAAGTGACGACACAGCGGGACACATCGGGACACATTGGGACACAGCGGGTACACAGCGGGGAAGAGAAGGGACACACCGGTGGACAACGGGGACACAGCAGGACAGCGCGGGGTCACAGTGGGAAAGAGCGGAGACACAGGGAGACACAGGGGGCGACACAGAGGGACAGAGCGGGACACAACGGGACAGAGCGGGGACACAGTGGGGACACAGCGGGGGACACAGTGGGGGACACAGCGGTAAACACCGGGGGACACAGCGGGACTCAGCTGGGGACACATCAAAGGACACAGCGGGACACAGCGGGGGACACAGGGGAACACAGCGGGACACAGCCGGACACAGCTGGGGACACAGCGGGTGACACAGCAGGGGAAACAGCGGGAAACAGGGGGGGACACAGCGAGGACACAGCAGGACACATTGGGGGACACAGCAGGATACAGCGGGGTACACATAGGCAGACACAGCGGTACACATTGGGACACTGCGGGGTACACAGCGGGACACAGAGGGACACAAAGGGACACAGCAGGGACACAGCGGGGGACACAGCGGGACACAAAGGGGGACACAGCCTTAAACAGCGGGGACACAGCGGGACACAGCGGGGACACAGCAAGGGACACAGAGCCGCACACAGCGGGAGAGAGTGGAACACAGCAGGGACAGAGCGGGGACACAGCGGGGGACCCAGCGAGGACACAGCGTGACACATGGGGACACAGCGGGACACAGCGGGGGTCCCAGCGAGGACACAGCGGGACACAAATGGGGACACAGCAAGGACACAGCGGGACACAGCGTGAAAGAGTGGGACACAGCAGCGGACACAGCCGGGGACACAGCGAGACACAGCAAGACACATCGGAGGACACAGCAGTACACAGCAGGGGACACAGCGGGGACACAGCGGGACACAGTGGGATACAGCTGGGACACAGCAGGGGACACAGCGGGGAAGAGCGGGACACACCGGGGGATAAAGCCGGGGACACAGCGGGACACAGCAGGGGACACAGCGGGGGACACAGCAAGGACACAGCGGGACACAGTGGGGGACACAGCAAGGACACAGCGTGACACAGCGGGGTACACAGCAGGACACAGCGGGGGACACAGCGGGGGACACAGCAGGGGACACAGCGGGACACAGCGGGGACACAGCAGGGGACACAGCAGGACACAGTGGAACACAGTGGGGTACACAGCGGGACACAGCAGGGACACTGCAGGGGCACAGTGGGAAACAGTGGGACACAGCGGGGGACAATGCGGGACAAACCAGGATACAGGGGGACACAGCGATGGACACAGCGGGGGACACAGAGCTGCACAGAGCGGGAGAGAGTGGAACACAGCAAGGACACAGCGGAGCCACAGCGGGACATCGCAGGAACAAAGTGAGGACAGAGCGAGACACAGAGGTACACAGCGAGGGACCCAGCGGTGGACAGTGGGGACAAACCGGGGAACAACGGGGACACAGCGGGACACAGCTGGGACACAGCGGGGACACAGTGGGACACAGCAGGGGATACAGCGAGGACACAGAGGGGACATAGGGGGACACTGCGGGACACAGTGGGACACAGCGGGGACACAGAGGGACATAGCAGTTACACAGCGAGGACACACCAGGGACACAGCGGGACACAGCGGGGACACAGCCGGCACACAGCGGGACCCAGCAGGGACACAGCGGGGACACAGTGGGACAAAGCGGGGGACACAGAGGCGGACACAGCAGGACACAGTGGGACACACCAGGACAGAGCGGGAGACAGCGAGAACACAACGGGACACAGCGGGACACAGCGGGGGACACAGCAGGGGACACAGCGGGACACAGCGGGTGACACAGCAGGACACAGCGGGACACAGAGGGGACAAAGCAGGGGATAAAACGGGGACACAGCGGGACACAGCGGGACAAAACGGGACACAGCTGGACACAGTGGGCACACAGCAGGGGACACAGCGGGGGACAGCGGGGACACAGCCGGACACAGCAGGACACAGGGGGAAACAGGGGGGACACAGCGAGGACAAAATGGGACACAGCGAAGACACAGCGGGACACAGAGGGGACACAGCGGGGGACAGCAGGGAGACACAGCGGGGACACAGCGGAACACAGTGGGGACACAGCGGTGGACAGCAGGGAGACACAGCGGGGACAGAGCAGGGACACATCGGTACACAGTAGGACACAGCCGGTACACAGCAATACACAGCGGGACACAGCGGGAAACACAACCGGACACAGCGGGGGACACAGCGGGACACAGCGGGGGACACAGCGGGACACAGTGGGGACAGAGCGGGACACAGCGGGTACACAGCGGGGGACACAGCGGGGCACAAATTCAGACACCACGGGATACAGCAGAACATAGGGGGACACAGAGGGGGACACAGCGGGGGACACAGCGGGTGACACAGCGGGGGACACAGCGGGTGACAGCGGTGACACAGCTGGGGACAGCGGGGACACACGGGACACAGCGGGGGACAGTGGGGACACAGGGGGGACACAGCGAAACACAGCGGGGGACACAGCGAGGACACAGCGGGGACACAGGGGGGACACAGCGGGACACAGCGGGACAAAACGGGACACAGCGCGACACAGAGGGGGATACAGGGGGGACATCGAGGACAACCCTGGGGACAGCAGGGACACAGTGGGACAAAGCGGGGGACAGCGGGACACAGCAGGGACACAGCAGGGACACAGCCGGGGACACAGCGGGACAAAGCAGGACACAGCGGGGGACACAGCAGGGACACAGCGGGTCACAGCGGGGACACAGTGGGGGACACAGCAAGGACACAGCGAGACACAGAGGGATACAAAGCGAGGACACAGCATGACACAGGGGGACACAGCGGGACCCAGCGGGGGACCCAGCGAGGACACAGCGGGACACAAATGGGGACACAGCAAGGACACAGCAGGACACAGTGTGAAAGAGCGGGACACAGCGGGGGACACATCCAGGGACACAGAGGGACACATCAGGGGACACAGCGGGGACACAGCGGGACACAGTGGGGACACAGCGGGACACAGCGGGACACATCGGGCAATACAGCAGGACACTGCGGGGTACACATCGGGACACAAAGGGACACAGCAGGGACACAGCGGGGGACACATCGGGACACAAAGGGGGACAAAGCGTTACACATCGGGAACACAGCGGGACACAGCGGGGACACAGCAGGGGCACATTGGGACAAAGCGGGACACAGCGGGGGACAGAGCGGGACACACCGGGATACAGCGGGACACAGCGGGAGACACAGCAGGGGACACAGAGCCGCACACAGCGGGAGAGAGCGGAACACAGTAGGGACACAGCGGGGACACAGCAGGACATCGCAGGGACAAAGCGAGGACAGAGCGGGACACAGAGGTACACAGCGAGGGACACTGAGGGGGACAATGGGGACAAACCGGGGAACAACGGGTGA
>NW_012285113.1:0-53050 GCF_000151885.1 Dipodomys ordii | reverse complement strand
GACTCTGCGGGGACACAGTGGACTTAGTGGTTTCACAGTGAGGACACACCAGGGACACAGCGGGACACAGTGGGGACACAGCTGGGACACAGCGGGACACAGCGGGACTCAGCGGTGTCACAGCTGGACACAGCTGGGGACACAGCAGGGGACACAGCGGGACACAGTGGGGGACAAAGCGGGGACACAGCAGGACACAGCGGGACAAAACGGGACACAGCTGGACACAGCGGGGACACAGTAGGGGACACAGCGGGGGACAGCGGTGACACAGCCAGACACAGCAGGACATAGCGGGAAACAGCGGGGACACAGCGAGGACACAGCGGGACACATGGGGACACAGAGGGGACACAGTGGGGGACAGCAGGGAGACACCACGGGGACACAGCGCGGACACATCGGTACACAGCGGGACACAGGGGTTACACAGCAGGACACAGCGGGACAGGGCGGGAAACACAACTGGACACAGCAGGGGACACAGCGGGACACAGCGGGGGACACAGCGGGACAAAGCGGGACACAGTGGGGACAGAGTGTGACACAGCGGGGACACAGCGGGGGACGCAGCGGGGACACAGCGGGACACACCGGAGACACAGCGGGGACACAGCGGGACACAGCAGCGACACAGCGGAACACAGCGGGGGACACAGCGGGACACAGCCTGGGAGAGAGCGGGACACAGCGTGAACACAGCGGGACACAGCGAGACACAGCAGTGACAAAGCGGCGACACAGCGGGACACATCGGGACACAGCAGGACACAGCGGGGACACAGCGGGGGACAGAGGGGACACACCGGTGGACAACGGGGACACAGCAAGACAGCACGGGGGTCCAGTGGGAAACAGCGGGGACACAGGAGGACACAGGGGGCGACACAGAGGGACACAGCGGGACACAGTGGGACAGAGCGGGGACACAGCGGGGACAAAGCGTGGGACACAGTGGGGGACACAGCGGTAAACAGCGGGGGACACAGCAGGACTGAGCTGGGGACACATCAAAGGACACAGCGGGTGACACAGCAGGGGAAACAGCGGGAAACAGCGGAGGACACAGCGAGGACACAGCAAGTCACAGCGGTGAAATAGTGGGGGACACAGCGTGGGACACAGCAGTATACAGAAGGACACAGCGAGGACACAGCGGGACACAGGAGGACACAGCGGGGACACAGTGGGGAAACAGCGGGGGACACAGTGGGACACTGCGGGGACACAGAGGGGCTTAGCGGTTACACAGTGAGGACACACCAGGGACACAGCGGGACACAGCGGGGACACAGCGGGGACACAGCGGGACACAGCGGGACCCAGGGGGGACACAACGGGGACACAGCGGGACACAGCGGGAAACACAGCAGGGGACTCAGCGGGGGACAGCGGGGACACAGAGGGACACAGGAAGACACAGCAGGGACACAGCAAAGACACAACAGGACACAGCGGGACACAGCGGGGGACACAGCAGGGGACACAGCGGGACACAGCGGGGGACACAGGGGGACACAGCGGGGACAAAGCGGGGGACAAAGCGGGGACACAGCGGGACACAGCGGGAAAAAACGGGACACAGCTGGACACAGCGGGGACACAGCAGGGGACACAGCGGGGGACAGCGGGGACACAGCCGGACACAACAGGACACAGCGGGAAACAGCGGGGACACAGAGAGGACACAGCCGGACACAGCGGGACAGAGAGGGGAAACAGCGGGGGACAGCAGGGGACACAAGGAGGACAAAGTGGGACACAGAGGGTCACAGCAGGGGACACAGCAAGGCCACAGCGGGACACAGCGGAACACAGCAGATGACACAGCAGGGGACACAGCAGGACACAGGGGGACACAGTGGGACACAGCGGGGACACAGCAGGGGACACAGGGGGACACAAAAGGGGACCCAGCGTTACACAGCGGGGACACAGCGGGACACAGCGGGGACACAGCGGGGACATAGCAGGGGACACAGCGGGACACAACGGAGACAAAGCAGGGACGCCGTGAGACACAGCGAGGACACAGCGGGACACAGCGGAGGTCACAGCGGGGCACACAGTGGGACACAGTGTGAGACACAGCCGGGGACACAGCAGGATACAGCTGGAGACACAGCGAGGACACAGCGGGTCACAGCGGGGGACACAGTGGGGGACAGCGGGGACACACATGCAGACAGCGGGGACACAACGGGACACAGCGGGGGACATCGGGGACACAGCGGGTCACAGCGGGGACACAGTGTGGGACACACCGAGCACAGAGCGGGACACAGAGTGATACACAGAGAGGACACAGCGTGACACATGTGGACACAGCGGGACACAGCGGGGGACACAGAGAGGACACAGCGGGACACAAATGGGGACACAGCAAGGACACAGCGGGACACAGAAGGAAAGAGCGGGACACAGCGGGGGACACAGCCGTGGTCACAGCGGGACACAGCGGGACACAGTGGGGGACACAGCAAGAACACAGCGGGACACAGAGGGATACACAGCGAGGACACAGCGGGACACCGTGGGACACATCGGGGGACACACCAGGACACTGCCGGGTACACAGCGGGACACAGCGGGACACAAAGGGACACAGCAGGGACACAGCGGGTGACACAGTGGGACACAGCGGGGGACAAAGTGGGACACACCGGGACACAGTGGGACACAGCGGGGGACACAGCGGAGGACACAGAGCTGCACACAGCGGGAGAGAGTGGAATAAAGCACCGACACAGCAGGGACACAGCGGGACATAGCGGGGACAAAGGGAGGACAGAGCGGGAGACAGAGGAACACAAGGAGGGACACAGCGGGGGACAGTGGGGACAAACAGGGGAACAACGGGGACACAGCGGGACACAGCTAGGACACAGAGGGGACCCAGCGGGGACACAGCAGGGGACACAGTGGGACACAGCAGGGGATACAGCGAGGACACAGAGGGGACATAGGGGGACACTGCAGGACACAGTGGGACACAGCGGGGACACAGAGGGACATAGCAGTGACACAGCGAGGACACACCAGGGACACAGCGGGACACAGCGGGGACACAGCTGGGGACCCAGTGGGGGACACAGCGGTAAACAGCGGGGGACACAGCATTACTCAGGAGGGTACACAGCAAAGAACACAGCGGGACACAGCTCGGGACACAGGGGAACACAGCGGGACACGGCCGGACACTGCTGTGGACACAGCGGGTGACACAGCGGGGGAAACAGCGGGAAACAGCGGGGGACACAGCGCGGACACAGCAGGACACAGCGGGGGACACAGCAGGACACAGCAGGGTACACAGAGGCAGACACAGCAGTACACTTCGGGACAGAGCGGGGACAGAGCGGGGACACAGTGGGCCACATCGGGCCACAGTGGGGACACAGCAGGACACAGCGGGACACAACGGGGGACACACCGCGGAGAGTAGGCACACAGCAGGATACAGCGGGACACAGCGGGACACACGGGAAACAGCGGGGAACACAGCGGGACAGACAGCGGGACACAGCGGGAAACAGCGGGGGACACAGCATTGACACAGCGGGTCACAGCGGGGAAATAGTTGGGGACACAGCGGGGGACACAGCGGGATACAGAAGGACACAGCGAGGACACAGCGGGACACAGGAGGACACAGCGGGGACACAGCGGGGACACAGCGGGGACACAGCGGGGGACACAGTGGGACACAGCGGGGACACAGAGGGACTCAGCGGTTACACAGCGAGGACACACCAGGGACACAGCAGGACACAGCGGAGACACAGCAGGGACACAGTGAAACACTGCGAGGACACAGCGGGACACAGCGTGGGATACAGCGGGGGACAGCGGTGACACACCGGCGGACAGCGGGGACACAGCGGGACACAGCAGGACACAGCGGTGGACACAGCAGGACAGAGTGGGGGACACAGCGGGGGACACAGCGGGGACACAGCGGGGAAACAGCGGGGGACACAGTGGGACACTGCGGGGACACAGAAGGACTTAGCAGTTACACAGTGAGGACACACCAGGGACACAGCGGGACACAGCGGGGACACAGCAGGAGAAACAGCAGGGGACACGGGGGGGACAGCGGGGACACAGAGGGACACAGCAGGACACAGCGGGGACCCAGCAAGGAAACAACGGGACACAGCGGGACACAGCGGGGACCCAGCAGGACAGAGCGTGGAACAAAGCAGGATATAGCAGGGGACACAGCGAGGACAAAGCGGGACACAGAGGGACACAGCAAGGGACACAGCAAGGCCACAGCGGGACACAGTGGGACACAGTGGGGGACACAGCAGGGGACACAGCAGGACACAGGGGGACACAGCGGGACACAGCGGGGACACAGCGGGGGACCCAGCGAGGACACAGCGCGGGATACAGCGGGACACAAAGGGGGACCCAGCGTTACACAGCGGGGACACAGCGGGACACAGCGGGGACACAGCAGGGGACACAGCAGGACACAGGGGGACACAGCGGGACACAGCGGGGACACAGCGGGGGATACAGCGGGACACAAAGGGGACCCAGCGTTACACAGCGGGGACACAGCGGGACACAGCGGGGACACAGCAGGGGACACAGCAGGACACAGAGGGGAACAAAGGGGGCACACAGCGGGACACAGTGGGACACAGCAGGATACACAGCGGCACACAGCGGGGACACAGCAGGGGCACAGTGGGAAACAGCGGGACACAGCAGGAGACAAAGCGGGACACACCGGGATACTGCGGGACACAGCGGGGGACACAGCAGGGTACACAGAGCCACACACAGCGGGAGAGAGTGGAACACAAGAGGGACACAGCGGGGACACAGCGGGGGACCCAGCGAGGACACAGCGTGACACATGGGGACACAGCGGAGGACCCAGCGAGGACACAGCGGGACACAAATGGGGACACAGCAAGGACACAGCGGGACACAGCGGGACACATCGGGGGACACAGCAGGACACTGCAGGGTACAGAGCGGGACACAGCAGGACACAAAGGGACACAGCAGGGACACAGCGGGGGACACAGTGGGACACAGTATGGTACACAGCGGGACACAGCGGGGACACAGCAGGGGCACAGTGGGAAACAGCGGGACACAACGGGGGACAAAGCGGGACACAGCGGGACACAGCAGGACACAGCGGTGGACACAGCGGAGGACACAGAGCTGCACACAGTGGGAGAGAGTGGAACACAGCACGGACACAGCAGGGACACAGCGGGACATATCGGGGACAAAGCGAGGACAGAGCAGGACACAGAGGTACACAGCGAGGGACACAGCGAGGGACAGTGGTGACAAACCGGGGAACTACGGGGACACAGCAGGACACAGCTAGGACACAGCGGGGACACAGCGGGGACACACCAGTGACACAGAGGGACACAGCGGGGACACAGGTGGGGACACAGCGGTAAACAGCGGGAGACACAGCGGGACTCAGCGGGGGACACAGCAAAGAACACAGCGGGACACAGCTGGGGACACAGGGGAACACAGCGGGACACAGCCGGACACAGCTGGGGACACAGCGGGTGACACAGAGGGGGAAACAGCGGGAAACAGTGGGGGACACAGCGAGGACACAGCAGGACACAGCGGGGGACACAGCAGGACACAGCGGGGTACAAAGAGGCAGACACAGCGGTACACATCGGGACACAGCAGGGACACAGCGGGGACACTGCAGGACACAACGGGACACAGCGGGGGACACACCGGGGGAGAGCAGGCACACAGCGGGACACAGCGGGACACAGCGGCACACAGCGGGACACAGCGGGGAACACAGCGGGGCACACTGCGGTCACAGCGGGACACAGCGGGGGACACAGCATGGACACAGCGGGTCACAGAGGGAAAATAGTGTGGGACACAGCGGAGGACACAGCGGGATACAGAAGGACACAGCGAGGACACAGCGGGGACGTAGGGTGACACTGCGGGACACAGTAGGACACAGCGGGGACTCAGAGGTAAATAGAGGTTACACAGCCAGGACACACCAGGGACACAGCGGAACACAGCGGGGACACAGCGGGGACACACGGGAACCAGCGGGACCCAGCGGGGACACAGCGGGGACACAGCGGGACACAGCGGGGGACACAGAGGCGGACACAGCAGGACACAGCGGGACACAGCGGGAGACAGCGGGACACAGCATAGACACCGCGGGTCACAGTGGGGAAATAGTGGGGGACACAACGGGGGACACTGCGGGATACAGAAGGACACAGCGAGGACACAGCGGGACACAGGAGGACACAGCGGGGACACAGCGGGAACACAGCGGGGGACACAGTGGGACATAGCGGGACACAGAGAGACTCAGCGGTTACACAGCGAGGACACACCAGGGACACAGCGGGACACAGCGGACACACAGCGGGGACACAGCGGGACACATCGGGGACACAGCGGGACACAGCGAGGGATATAGCGGGGGACAGCGGTGACACACCGGCGGACAGCGGGGACACAGCGGGACGCAGCGAGGAACACAGCGGGACACAAATGGGGACACAGCAAGGACACAGCGGGACACAGCCGGACCCAGCGGGACCCAGCGGGGACACAGCGGGGAAACAGCGGGACACAGCGGGGGACACAGCAGGGGACACATCGGGGGACAGCGGGGACACAGAGGGACACAGCAGGACACAGCGGGGAAACAGCAAGGACACAACGGGACACAGCGGGACACAGCGGGGACACAGTGGGGGACATAGCGAGGACACAGAGGGACACAGAGGGATACACAGAGAGGACACAGCGTGACACATGGGGACACAGTGCAACACAGCGGGTGACCCAGCGAGGACACAGTGGGACACAAATGGGGACACAGCAAGGACACAGCGGGACACAGCGGGACAGAGCGGGACACAGCTGGGGACACCCCAGGTTACACAGCGGGACACAGCAGGGGACACAGCGGGGACATACAGGGGACAGCAGGCACACAGCGGGACACAGCAGAACACAGCAGGACACAGAGGGACACAGCGGGGAACACAGCGGGGGACACAGCGGGACACAGCAGGACACAGCATGGACACAGCGGGTCACAGCGAGGAAATAGTGGGGGACACAGCGGGGGACACAGCGGGATACAGAAAGACACAGCGAGGACACAGCAGGACACAGGAGGACACACTGGGGACACAGCGGGGACACAGCGGGGGACACAGTGGTACACAGCGGGGACAATGAGGGACTCAGCGGTTACACAGCGAGGACACACCAGGGACACAGCCGGACACAGCGGAGTCACAGCTGGGACACAGCGTGACACAACGGGGACACAGCGGGACACAGAGGGGGATACAGCGGGGGACAGCAGTGACACACCGGCGGACAGCGGGGACACAGCGGGACGCAGCGGGACACAGCGGGACACAGTGGGGGAATCAGCGGGGGACACAGCGGGACACAAATGGAGACACAGCAAGGACACAGCGGGGACATAAGGTTACACTGCGGGACACAGTGGGACACAGCGGGGACACAGAGGGACATAGAGGTTACACAGCCAGGACACACCAGGGACACAGCGGAACACAGCGGGGACACAGCGGGGACTCAGAGGGACCCAGCGGGACCCAGCCTGGACACAGCGGGGACACAGTGGGACACAGCGGGGAACACAGAGGCGGACACAGCAGGACACAGCGCGACACAGTGGGGAAATAGTGGGGGACACAGCGGGGGACACAGCAGGATACAGAAGGAAACAGCGAGGACACAGCGGGACACAGGAGGACACAGCGGGGACACAGCGGGGACACAGCGGGGGACACAGTGCGACACAGCGGGGACACAGCGGGACACAGCGGGGGACACAGAGGCAGACACAGCAGGACACAGCGGGACACAGCGGGACACAGCGGGACACAGCGTGGACACAGCGGGACACAGCGAGACACAGCAGTGCCAAAGCGGTGACACAACGGGACACATCAGGACACAGCGGGACACAGCGGGACACAGCGGGGACACAGCGGGAGACAGAGGGGACACACCGGTGGACAACGGGGACACAGCAGGACAGCGCGGGGGTCACAGTGGGAAACAGCGGACACACAGGGGTACACAGGGGGCGACACAGAGGGACACAGCGGGACACAGCGGGACAGAGCGGGGACACAGCGGGGACAAAGCGGGGGACACAGTGGGGACACATCGGTACACAGCGGGGACACAGAGGGACTCAGCGGTTACACAGCGAGGACACACCAGGGACACAGCGGGACACAGCGGAGACAAAGCGGGGACACAGTGAGACACAGCGAGGACACAGCGGGACACTGCGGAAGACACAGCTGGGGACAGCGGTAACACACCGGTGGACAACAGGGACACAGCCGGACACAGCGGGACACAGCGGGGGACACAGCAGGACACAGCGGGGGACACAGCGGGGGACACAGCGGGACACAGCTGGGGACACATCGAGGACACAGCGGGACACAGCGGGGGACACAGCGGGGGACAGTAGGGACACACATGCAGACAGCGGGGACACAACGGGACACAGGGGGTCATCAGGGACACAGCGGGACACAGCGGGACACAGCAGGGTCACAGCAGGGACACAGCGGGTCACAGAGGGGACACAGTGTGGGATACAGCGAGGACACAGCGGGACACAAGGGATACACAGAGAGGACACAGTGTGACACATGGGGACACAGCGGGACACAGCGGGGGACACAGAGAGGACACAGCATGACACAAATGGGGACACAGCAAGGACACAGCGGGACACAGCGGGAAAGAGCGGGACACAGCAGGATACAGCGGGGGACACAGCAGGGACACATCGGGTCCCTGCGGGTACACAGTGGGGGACACAGCAAGGACACAGCGGGACACAGAGGGATACACAGCGAGGACACAGCGTGACACATGGGGACCCAGCGGGAACCAGCGGGGGACCCAGCGAGGACACAGCGGGGCACAAATGGGGACACAGCAAGGACACAGCAGGACACAGCGTGAAAGAGTGGGACACAGCGGGGGACACAGCCGGGGACACAACGGGACACAGCAGGGGACACAGTGGGGACACAGCGGGACACAGCGGGACACATCGGGCGACACAGCAGGACACTGCGTGGTACACAGCGGGACACAGCGGGACACAAAGGGACACCGCAGGGACACAGCGGGGACACAGCTGGACACAGTGGGGAAACAGCAGAACACAGCGGGACACAGCGGGACACAGCAGGACACAGCGGGGACACAGCGAGGACACAGTGGGACAAAGCGGGGAACACATCGGCGGACACAGCGGGACACAGCGGGACCCAGCGGGGACCCAGCAGGGACACAGCGGGACACAGCGGGGGACACAGCAGGGGACACATCGGGGGACAGCGGGGTTACAGAGGGACACAGCAGGACACAGCGGGGAAACAGCAAGGACACAACGGGACACAGCGGGGACACACTGGGGGACACAGCGAGGACACAGCGGGACACAGAAGGATACACAGAGAGGACACAGCGTGACACATGGGGACACAGTGCGACACAGCGGGTGACCCAGCTAGGACACAGCGGCACACAAATGGGGACACAGCAAGGACACAGAGGGACACAGCGGGAAAGAGCGGGACACAGCTGGGGACACACCCGGGGACATAGCGGGACACAGCAGGGGACAAAGTGGGGACACACATACGGACAGCGGGGACACAACGGGACACAGCGGGGGACATCGGGGACACAGCGGGACAGAGCGGGACACAGCTGGGGACACCCCCGGTTACACAGCGGGACACAGCAGGGGACACAGCGGGGACATACAGGGGACAGCAGGCACACAGCGGGACACAGCAGAACACAGCAGGACACAGAGGGACACAGCGGGGAACACAGCGGGGGACACAGCGGGACACAGCGGGACACAGCGGGGGACACAGCATGGACACAGCGGGTCACAGCGGGGAAATAGTGGGGGACACAGCGGGGGACACAGCGGGATACAGAAGGACACAGCGAGGACACAGCAGGACACAGGAGCACACACTGGGGACACAGCGGGGACACAGCGGGGGACACAATGGGACACAGCGGGGACAAAGAGGGACTCAGCGGTTACACAGCGAGGACACACCAGGGACACAGCCGGACCCAGCGGAGTCACAGCTGGGACACAGCGTGACACAATGGGGACACAGCGGGACACAGAGGGGGATACAGCGGGGTACAGCAGTGACGCACCGGCGGACAGCGGGGACACAGCGGGACGCAGCGGGACACAGTGGGGGAATCAGCGGGGGACACAGCGAGACACAAATGGGGACACAGCAAGGACACAGCGGGACACAGCGGGAAAGACCGGGACACAGTGGGGGACGCAGCGAAGACACAGCGGGACACAGAAGGACACACAGCGAGGACACAGCGTGACACTTGGGGACACAGCAGGACACAGCGGGGACACAGCGGGGACCCAGCGGGACCCAGCGGGGGACACAGCGGGGGACAGCGGGGACACACATGCGGACAGCGGGGACACAACGGGACACAGCTGGGGATATCGGGGACACAAGGGACAAAGCGGGACACAGCGGGACACAGCGGGGACAAAGCAGGGACACAGCGGGTCACAGCGGGGAAACAGTGGGGGACACAGCGGAGGACACAGCGGGATACAGAAGGACACAGCGAGGACACAGCGGGGACATAGGGTGACACTGCGGGACACAGTGGGACACAGCGGGGACACAGAGGGACATAGAGGTTACACAGCCAGGACACACCAGGGACACAGCAGAACACAGCGGGGACACAGCGGGGACTCAGAGGGACATAGAGGTTACACAGCCAGGACAAACCAGGGACACAACGGAACACAGCGGGGACAGAGCGGGACACAGCGGGACACAGCGGGGGACACAGCGGGACACAGTGGGGGACACAGCGGGGGACACAGCGGGACACAGCGGGGGACACAGTGGAACACAGCGAGGACACAGCGGGACACAGCGGGACACAGCGGGGACACAGCGGGACACAGCGGGGGACACAGGCCGACAAAGCAGGACACAGCGGGAAACTGCAGTACACAGCGGGGGACACACCGGGACACAGCGGGGGTCACAGCAAGAACACAGCGTGACACAGGAGGACACAGCGGGGACAAAGCGGGGGCACAGCGGGGGACACTGTGGGACACAGCGGGGGACACAGCGAGGACACAGCGGGGACATAGGGGGACACTGCGGGACACAGTGGAACACAGCGGGGACACACAGGGACATAGCAGTTACACAGCGAGGACACACCAGAGACACAGCAGGACACAGCGGGCACACAGCGGGGACACAGCGAGACACAGCGGGACCCAGAGGGGACACAGCAGAGACACAGCGGGACACAGCGGGGGACACAGCGGGACACAGCGGGGGACAGAGCAGGACACAGCATGGACACAGTGGGACACAGCGGGGGACACAGCTGGGACACAGCGGGTCAACAGCGGGGACACAGTGGGGGACACAGCGAGGACACAGCGGGACACAGAGGGATACACAGCGAGGACACAGCGTGACACATGGGGACACAGTGGGACACAGCGGGGGACACAGAGAGGACAGAGCGGGACACAAATGGGGACACAGAAAGGACACAGCGGGACACAGTGGGAAAGAGCGGGACACAGCAGGGGACACAGCCGGGGACACAGCAGGACACAGCGGGGGACACAGCGGGGACACAGCGGGACACAGTGGGGACACAGCGGGATACGGCGGGACACATCGGGGGACACAGCAGGACACTGCGTGGTACACAGCGGGACACAGCGGGACACAAACGGACACAGCAGGGACACAGAGGGGCACACAGCGGGACACAAAGGGGGACACAGCATTTCACAGCGGGGACACAGCAGAACTCAACGGGGACACAGCAGGGGACACAGTAGGATACAGAGGGGAACAAAGGGGGAACACAGCGGGACACAGTGGAACTCAGCAGGGTACACAGCGGGACACAGCGGGGACACAGCAGGGGCACAGTGGGAAACAGCGGAACACAGCGGGGGACAAAGCCTTGGACACAGAGCCGCACACAGCGGGAGAGAGTGGAACACAGCAGGGACACAGCGGGGACACAGCGGGACATAGCGGGGACAAAGCGAGGACAGAGCGGGACACAGAGGTACACAGCGAGGGACACAGCCGGGGACAGTGGGGACAAACCGGGGAACAACGGGGACTCAGCGGGACACAGCTGGGACACAGCGGGGACACAGCGGCACACAGCGGGGGACACATCGGGACACAGCAGGGGACACAGCGGGGGACAGCGGGGACACAGAGGCGGACAGCGGAACAAAGCGGGGGACACAGTGGCTGACACAGCGGGTGACACAGCGGGACACAGCGGGGTATACAGTGGAACACAGCGAGGACACAGCGGGACACAGCAGCACACAGCGGGAACTCAGTGGGTGATACAGCGGGGAACACAGCCGGTGACACAGCGGGACACAGCGGGACACAGTGGGGACACAGCGGGACACAGCGGTGGACACAGAGGCTGACAAAGCAGGACACAGCGGGAAACAGCGGGAAACAGCAGGACACAGCGGGGGACACACCGGGACACAGAGGGGGTCACAGCAAGGACACAGCGGAACACAGGAGGACACAGCGGGGACACAGCGGGGACACAGTGGGGGACACAGTGGGACAGATCGGTGTATACAGCGAGGACACAGCGGGGACATAGGGGGACACTGCGGAACACAGTGGAACACAGCGGGGAAACAGAGGGACATAGCAGTTACACAACGAGGACACACCAGGGACACAGCGGGACCCAGCGCGGACACAGCGGGGACACAGCGGGACCCAGTGGGGGACACAGCGGGGGACAGCGGGGACACACATGCGGACAGCGGGGACACAACGGGACACAGTGGGGGACATCGGGGACACAGCGGGACAAAGCGGGAAACAGCGGGACACAGCGGGGGACAGCAGGGAGACACAGCGGGGACACAGCGGGGACACAGCGGAACACAGTGGGGACACAGCGGGGGACAGCAGGGAGACACAGCGGGGACACAGCGCGGACACATCGGTACACAGCGGGACACAGCCGGTACACAGCAATACACAGCAGGACACAGCGGGTCAAAGCGGGGACACAGTGGTGGACACAGCGAGGACACAGCGGGACACAGAGGGATACACAGAGAGGACACAGCGTGACACATGGGGACACAGCGGGACACAGCGGGTGACCCAGCGAGGACACAGCGGGACACAAATGGGGACACAGCAAGGACACAGCGGGACACAGCGGGAAAGAGCGGGACACAGCTGGGGACACACCCGGGGACACAGCGGGACACAGCAGGGGACACAGCGGGGACACACAGGGGATAGTAGGCACACAGCGGGACACAGCAGAACACAGCAGGACACAGAGGGACACAGCGGGGAACACAGCGGGGACACAGCAGGACGCAGCGGGACACAGCGGGACACAGTGGGAGACACAGCGGGGAACACAGCGGGGGACACAGCGGGACACAAATGGGGACACAGCAAGGACAGAGCGGGACACAGCGGGAAAGAGCGGGACACAGTGGGGGACACAGCGAAGACACAGCGGGACACAGAAGGACACACAGCGAGGACACAGCGTGACACATGGGAACACAGCGGGACACAGCGGGGACACAGCGGGGACCCAGCGGGACCCAGCGGGGGACAAAGCGGGGAACAGCGGGGACACAATGGGACACAGCGGGAGACATCGGGGACACAGCGGGACAAAGCGGGAAACAGCGGGACACAGCGGGGAAAAAGCAGGGACACAGCGGGTCACAGCGGGGAAACAGTGGGGGACACAGCGGAGGACTCAGCGGGATACACCAGGGACACAGCGGAACACAGCGGGGACACAGCGGGGACACAGCAGGACACAGCGGGACCCAGCGGGGACACAACGGGGACACAGCGGGACACAGCGGGGGACACAGAGGCGGACACAGCAGGACACAGCGGGACACAGCGGGACACAGCATGGACATAGCGGGTCACAGTGGGAAAATAGTGGGGAACACAGTGGGGGACACAGCGGGATACAGAAGGACACAGCGAGGACACAGCGGGACACAGGAGGACACAGCGGGGACACAGCGGGGATACAGCGGGGGACACAGTGCGACACAGCGGGGACACAGAGGGACTCAGCGTTTACACAGCGAGGACACACCAGGGACACAGCGGGACACAGCGGACACACAGCGGGGACACAGCGGGACACAGCGAGGACACAGCGGGACACAGCGGGGTATACAGCGGGGGACAGCGGTGACACACCGGCGGACAGCAGGGACACAGCTGGACACAGCGGGACACAGCGGGGAACACAGCGGGACACAGTGGGGGACACAGCGGGAGACACAGCGGGACACAGCGGGGGACACAGTGGAACACAGCGAGGACACAGCGGGACACAGGGGGACACAGCGGGGACACAGCGGGACACAGCGGGGGACACAGGCCGACAAAGCAGGACACAGAGTGACACAGCGGGAAACAGCAGGACATATCGGGGGACACACCGGGACACAGCGGGGGTCACAGCAAGAACACAGTGGGACACAGGAGGACACAGCGGGAACAGAGCGGGAACACAGCGGGGGACACTGAGAGACACAGCGGGGGACACAGCGAGAACACAGCGGGGACATAGGGGGACACTGCGGGACACAGTGGAACACAGCGGGGACACAGAGGCACATAGCTGTTACACAGCGAGGACACACCAGAGACACAGCGGGACACAGCGGGGGAAACAGCGAGGACACAGTGGGACACAGCGGGGAACACAGCGGTGGAAACAGCGGGACCCAGCGGGACCCAGCGGGGACACAGCGGGGACACAGCGGGACACAGCGGGGGACACAGCAGGGGACACATCGGGGGACAGCGGGGACACAGAGGGACACAGCAGGACACAGCGGGGAAACAGCAAGGACACAACGGGACACAGCAGGACACAGCGGGGACACACTGGGGGACATAGCGAGGACACAGCGGGACACAGAGGGATACACAGAGAGGACACAGGGTGACACATGGGGACACAGTGCGACACAGCAGGTGACCCAGCGAGGACACAGTGGGACACAAATCGGGACAAAGCAAGGACACAGCGGGACACAGCGGGACAGAGCGGGACTCAGCTGGGGACACCCCCGGTTACACAGCGGGACACAGCAGGGGATACAGCGGGGACATACAGGGGACAGAAGGCACACAGCGGGACACAGCAGAACACAGCAGGACACAGAGGGACACAGCGGGGAACACAGCGGGGGACACTGCGGGACACAGCGGGACACAGCGGGGGACACAGCATGGACACAGCGGGTCACAGCGGGGAAATAGTGGGGGACACAGCGGGGGACACAGCGGGATACAGAAGGACACAGCGAGGACACAGCAGGACACAGGAGGACACACTGGGGACACAGCGGGGACACAGCGGGGGACACAGTGGTACACAGCGGGGACAAAGAGGGACTCAGCGGTTACACAGCGAGGACACACCAGGGACACAGCTGGACCCAGCGGAGTCACAGCTGGGACACAGCGTGACACAACCGGGACAAAACGGGACACAGAGGGGGATACAGCGGGGGACAGCAGTGACACACCGGCGGACAGCGGGGACACAGCGGGACGCAGCGGGACACAGCGGGACACAGTGGGGGAATCAGCGGGGGACAGAGCGGGACACAAATGGGGACACAGCAAGGACACAGCGGGGACATAGGGTGACACTGCGGGACACAGTGGGACACAGCGGGGACACAGAGGGACATAGAGGTTACACAGCCTGGACACACCAGGGACACAGCGGAACACAGCGGGGACACAGCGGGGACTCAGAGGGACCAGCGGGACCCAGCCGGGACACAGCGGGGACACAGTGGGACACAGCGGGGGACACAGAGGCGGACACAGCCAGACACAGTGCGACACATTGGGGAAATAGTGGGGGACACAGCGGGGGACACAGCGGGATACAGAAGGACACAGCGAGGACACAGCGGCACACAGGAGGACACAGTGGGGACACAGCGGGGGACACAGTGCGACACAGCGGGGACACAGCGGGACAGAGAGGGGGACACAGAGGCGGACACAGCAGGACACAGCGGGACACAGCGGGAGACAGCGGGACACAGCGTGGACACAGCGGGACACAGCGAGACACAGCAGTGACAAAGCGGTGACACAGCGGGACACATAGGGACACAGCGGGAGACAGAGGGGACACACCGGTGGACAACGGGGACATAGCAGGACAGCGCGGGGGTCACAGTGGGAAACAGCGGACACACAGGGGTACACAGGGGGCGACACAGAGGGACACAGCGGGACACAGCGGGACAGAGCGGGGACCCAGCGGGGACAAAGCGGGGGACACAGTGCGGACACATCGGTACACAGCGGGGACACAGAGGGACTCAGCGGTTACACAGCGAGGACACACCAGGGACACAGCGGGACACAGCGGAGACAAAGTGGGGACACAGTGAGACACAGCGAGGACACAGCGGGACACTGCGGAAGACACAGCTGGGGACAGCGGTGACACACCGGTGGACAGCGGGGACACAGCCGGACACAGCGGGACACAGCGGGGGACACAGCAGGACACAGCGGGGGACACAGTGGGGGACACAGCGGGACACAGCTGGGGACACATCGAGGACACAGCGGGACACAGTGGGGGACACAGCGGGGGACAGTAGGGACACACATGCAGAGAGCGGGGACACAACGGGACACAGGGGGTCATCGGGGACACAGCGGGACACAGCGGGACACAGCAGGGTCACAGCAGGGACACAGCGGGTCACAGAGGGGACACAGTGTGGGATACAGCGAGGACACAGCGGGACACAGAGGGATACACAGAGAGGACACAGTGTGACACATGGGGACACAGCGGGACACAGCGGGGGACACAGAGAGGACACAGCATGACACAAATGGGGACACAGCAAGAACACAGCGGGACACAGCGGGAAAGAGTGGGACACAGCGGGGGACACAGCCGGGGACACAGTGGGACACAGCAGGGGACACAGCGGGGACACAGCGGGACACAGTGGGGAAATAGCTGGACAGAGCGGGACACATCGGGCGACACAGCAGGACACTGCGGGGTACACAGCGGGACACAGCGGGACACAGCGGGACACCGCAGGGACACAGCGGGGACACAGCGGGACACAGTGGGGAAACAGCAGAACACAGCGGGACACAGCGCGACACAGCAGGACACAGCGGGGACACAGCGAGGACACAGTGAGACAAAGCGGGGAACACAGCGGCGGACACAGCGGGACACAGCGGGACCCAGCGGGGACCCAGCGGGGACACAGCGGGATACAGCGGGGGACACAGCAGGGGACAAATCGGGTGACAGCGGGGTCACAGAGGGACACAGCAGGACACAGCGGGGAAACAGCAAGGACACAACGGGACACAGCGGGACACAACGGGGACACACTGGGGGACACAGCGAGGACACAGCGGGACACAGAGGGATACACAGAGAGGACACAGCGTGACACATGGGGACACAGCGCGACACAGCGGGTGACCCAGCGAGTACACAGCGGGACACAAATGGGGACACAGCAAGAATACAGCGGGACACAGCGGGAAAGAGCGGGACACAGCTGGGGACACACCCGGGGACACAGCGGGACACAGCATGGGACACAGCGGGGACACACAGGGGACAGCAGGCACACAGCGGGACACAGCAGAACACAGCAGGACACAGAGGGACACAGCGGGGAACACAGCGGGGGACAGAGCGGGACACAGCGGGACACAGCGGGGGACAGCGGGGGACACAGCGGGTCACAGCGGGGAAATAGTGGGGGACATTGCGGGGGACACAGCGGGATACAGAAGTACACAGCAAGGACACAGCAGGACACAGGAGCACACACTGGGGACACAGCGGGACACAGCGAGGGACACAGTGGGACACAGCGGGGACAAAGAGGGACTCAGCGGTTACACAGCGAGGACACACAGCGGGGGACAGCGGGGACATACATGCGGACAGCGGGGACACAAAGGACACAGCGGGGGACACAGCGGGGGACAGCAGGGACACACATGCAGACAGCGGGGACACAATGGGACACAGGGGGGAACATCGGGGACAAAGCGGGACACAGCAGGACACAGCGGGACACAGCAGGGACACAACAGGGACACAGCGGGTCACAGCGGGGACACAGTGTGGGATACAGCTAGGACACAGCGGGACACAGAGGGATACACAGAAAGGACACAGCGTGACACATGGGGACACAGCGGGACACAGCGGGACCCAGCGGGGACACAGCGGGGACACAGAGGGACACAGCGGGGGACAAACAGGCGGACACAGCAGAACACAGCGGGACACAGCGCGACACAGCGGGAAACAGCGGGGACACAGCGAGGACACAGTGGGACACAGCGGGGAACACAGCGGCGGACACAGCGGGACACAACGGGACCCAGCGGGGACACAGCGGGGACACAGCGGGACACAGGGGGGGACACAGCAGGGGACACATCAGGGGACAGCGGGGACACAGAAGGACACAGCAGGACACAGCGTGGAAACAGCAAGGACACAACGGGACACAGCGGGACACAGCGGGGAGACAGTGGGGGACACAGCGAGGACACAGCGGGACACAGACGGATACACAGAGAGGACACAGCGTGACACGTGGGGACACAGCGCGACACAGCAGGTGACCCAGCGAGGACACAGCGGGTCACAAATGGGGACACAGCAAGGACACAGAAGGACACAGCGGGAAAGAGCGGGACACAGCTGGGGACACACCCCGGGACACAGCGGGACACAGCAGGGGACACAGACGGGACACACAGGGGACAGAAGGCACACAGCGGGACACAGCGGAACACAGCAGGACACAGAGGGACACAGTGGGGAACACAGCGGGGGACAGAGCGGGACACAGCGGGACACAGCGGGGGACACAGCATGGACACAGCGGGTCAGAGCGGGGACAAAGCGGGACACAGCGGGACACATCGAGGGACACAGCAGGACACTGTGGGGTACACAGCGGGACACAGCGGGATACAAAGGGACACAGCAGGGACACAGTGGGGGACACAACTGGACACAAAGGGGGACACAGCGTTACACAGCGGGGACACAGCGGGACACAGCGGGGACACAGCAGGGGACACAGCAGGACACAGAGGGTAACAAAGGGGGCACACAGCGGGACACAGTGGGACACAGCGTGGTACACAGAGGGACACAGCGGGGACACAGCAAGGGCACAGTGGGAAACAGCGGGACACAGCGGGGGACAAAGCGGGACACACCGGGATACAGCGGGACACAGCGGGGGACACAGCAGGGGACACAGCGGGACATAGCGGGGACAAAGCGAGGACAGAGCGGGACACAGAGGTACACAGCGAGGGACACAGCGGGGGACAGTGGGGACAAACCTGGGAACAATGGAGACACAGCGGGACACAGCGGGGACACAGCGAGTACACAGCGGGACACAGCCGGACACAGCTGGACACAGAGGGGAACACAGCGGGGGACACAGCGGGACACAGCGGGACACAGCGGGGTACACAGTGGGACACATCGGGGATACAGCAAGGACACAGCGGGACACAGCGGGGGACATAGCAGGATAGAGCGAGGGACACAGCGGGACACA
This sequence comes from Dipodomys ordii, assembly GCF_000151885.1. Classification (NCBI taxonomy): domain Eukaryota; kingdom Metazoa; phylum Chordata; class Mammalia; order Rodentia; family Heteromyidae; genus Dipodomys; species Dipodomys ordii. Next base: position 33,243 of record NW_012285113.1, on the reverse strand, counting down.
GCGGGGACACAGCGGGACAGAGCGGGGAACACAGCGGGATATAGCAGGGGACACAACGAGGACAAAGCGGAACACAGAGGGACACAGCAGGGGACACAGCAAGGCCACAGCGGGACACAGCGGGGACACAGTGGGGGACACAGCAAGGACACAGCGGGACACAGAGGGATACACAGTGAGGACACAGCGTGACACATGGGGACACAGCAGGACACAGCGGGGGATCCAGCGAAGACACTGCGGGACACGAATGGGGACACAGCAAGGACACAGCAGGACACAGCGTGAAAGAGCAGGACACAGCGGGGGACACAGCCGGGGACACAGCGGGACACAGCAGGGGACACAGTGGGGACACAGCGGGACACAGTGGGGACACAGCAGGACACAGCGGGACATATCGGGCGACACAGCAGGACACTGCGGGGTACACAGCGGGACACAGCGGGGTACACAGTGGGACACATCGGGGATACAGCAGGGACACAGCAGGACACAGCGGGGGACAGAGCAGGATATAGCGGGGGACACAGTGGGATATAGCAGGGGACACAACGAGGACAAAGCGGGACACAGAGGGACACAGCAGGGGACACAGCAAGGACACAGCTGGACACAGCGGGACACAGCGGGGGACACAGCAGGGGACACAGCAGGACACAGGGGGACACAGCGGGACACAGCGGGGACAGAGCAGGGGACACCGCGGGACACAAAGGGGGACCCAGTGTTACAGAGCGGGGACACAGCGGGACACAGCGGGGACACAGCAGGGGACACAGCAGGACACCGAGGGGAACAAAGGAGGAACAAAGCGGGACACAGCGAGGGACACAGCGGGACAATGCGGGACACAGTGGGGACAGAGTGGGACACAGCGGGGACACAGCGGGGGACACAGCACGGACAGAGCGGGGACACAAAGGGACAAACCGGGGACATAGCGGGGACACAGCCGGACACAGCGCGGATACAGCGGGGACACAGAGGGACACACCGGGGACACATCGGGACACAGCGGGACACAGCGGGGACACAGCGGGGGACAGAGTGGACATACCGGTGGACAACGGGGACACAGCAGGACAGCGCGGGGGTCACAGTGGGAAACAGCGGAGACACAGGGGGACACAGGGGGTGACACAGAGGGACACAGCGGGACACAGCGGGACAGAGCGGGGACATAGCGGGGACAAAGCGGGGGACAAGCGGGACACAGCAGTAAACAGCGGGGGACACAGCAGGACTCAGCTGGGGACACATCAAAGGACACAGTGGGTGACACAGCGGGGGAAACAGCGGGAAACAGCGGGGGACACAGGGAGGACACAGCAGGACACAGCGGGGTACACAGAGGCAGACACAGCGGTACACATCGGGACACAGTGGGGACACAGCGGGACACAGCGGAGACACAGCAGGACACAGCGGGAACACAGTGGGTACACAGCGAGACACAGCGGGACCCAGCGGGGACACAGCGGGGACACATTGGGACACAGCGGGGGACACAGAGGCGGATACAGCAGAACACAGCGGGACACAGCGCGACACAGCGGGACACAGCGAGGACACAGCGAGGACACAGTGTGACACAGCGGGGAACACAGCGGGGGACACAGCGGGACACAGCGGGGGACAGCGAAGACACAGAGGGACACAGCAGGACACAGCGGGGACACAGCAAGGACACAACGGGACACAGCGGGACACAGCGGGGGACAGAGCAGGGGACACAGAGGGACACAGCGGGGACACAGCGAGGACACAGTGGGACACAGCGGGGAACACAGCGGGGGACACAGCGGGATACAAAAGGACACAGCGAGGACACAGCGGGACACAGGAGGACACAGCTGGGACACAGCGGGGAAACAGCGGGGGACACAGTGGGACACTGCGGGGACACAGAGGGGCTTAGCGGTGGCTTAGCGGTTACACAGTGAGGACACACCAGGGACACAGCGGGACACAGCGGGGACATAGCGGGGAAACTGCGGGGGACACAGGGGACACAGCAGGGGACACAGCGGGGGACAGCGGGGACACAGAGGGACACAGCGGGACACAGCGGGGGACACAGCAGGGGACACAGCGGGACACCGCGGGGGACACAGCGGAACACAGAGGGACACAGCGGGGACAAAGCGCGGGACAAAGCGGGGACACAGCGGGACACAGGGGGTACATAGCAGGACACAGGGGGACACAGCGGGAAACACAACCGGACAAAGAGGGGGACACAGCAGGACACAGCGGGGGACACAGCGGGAAACAGCCTGGGACAGAGCGGGGACACAGCGGGAAACAAAACGGGACAAAGCAGGGGACACAGCAGGAAACAGCGGGGGACACAGCAGGACTCACCGGGGACACAGTGGGGACACAGCGGGGACACAGCGAGACACAGCAGTGACAAAGCGGCGACACAGCGGGACACAGCGGGACACAGCGGGGACACAGCGGGGGACAGAGGGGACACACCGGTGGACAACGGGGACACAGCAGGACAGCGCAGGGGTCACAGTGGGAAACAGTGGAGACACAGGGGTACACAGGGGGCGACACAGAGGGACACAGCGGGACACAACGGGACACAGCGGGGACACAGTGGGGACAACGCGGGGGACACAGTGGGGGACACAGCGGTAAACAGCGGGGGACACAGCGGGACTCAGCTGGGGACACATCAAAGGACACAGCGGGTGACACAGCGGGGGATACAGCGAGGACACAGCAGGACAGAGCGTGAGACACAGCAGGACACAGCGGGGTACACAGAGACAGACACAGCGGTACACATTGGGACACAGCAGGGACACAGTGGGACACAGCGGGACACAGCGGGGACACAGCAGGACACAGCGGGGACACAGCGGGGACACAGCCGGGCACACAGTGGGACACAGCGGGGAAACAGAGGGACTCAGCGGTTACACAGCGAGGACACACCAGGGACACAGAGGTGAACAAAGGGGGCACACAGCGGGACACAGTGGGGCACAGCGGGGTACACAGCCGGACACAGCGGGGACACAGCAGGGGCCACAGCGGGGACACAGCGAGACACAGTAGGGACACAGCGGGACACAGAGGGACACATGGGGCGACACAGCAGGACACTGCGGGGTACACAGCGGGACACAGCGGGACACAGCGGGGACACAGCAGGGACACAGCAGGTGACACAGCGGGACACAAAGGGGGACCCAGCGTTACACAGCGGGGACACAGCGGGACACAGCGGGGACACAGCAGGGGACACAGCAGGACATAGAGGGAAGCAAAGGGGGCACACAGCGGGACACAGTGGGACACAGCGGGGTACACAGCGGGACACATAGGGGATACAGCAGGGACACAGCTGGACTCAGCGGGGGACACCGCGGGACACAAAGGGGGACATAGCGTTACACAGCGGGGACACATCGGGACACAGCAGGGGACACAGCAGGGGACACAGAGCCGCACGCAGCGGGAGAGAGTGGAACACAGCAGGGACACAGCGGGGACACAGCAGGACATCGCGGGGACAAAGCGAGTACAGAACGGGACACAGAGGTACACAGCGAGGGACACAGCAGGGGACAGTGGGGACAAACCGGGGAACAACGGGGACACAGCGGGACACAGTTGGGACACAGCGAGGACACAGCGGGACACAGCGGGGACACAGCGAGTACACAGCGGGACACAGCCGGACACAGCAGGACACAGAGGGGAACACAGCGGGGGACACAGCGGGACACAGCGGGGTACACAGTGGGACACATCGGGGATACAGCAGGGACACAGCGGGACACAGCGGGGGACAGAGCAGGATATAGCGGGGGACACAGCGGGACACAGCAGGGACACAGCGGGACAGAGCGGGGAACACAGCTGGATGTAGCAGGGGACACAACGAGGACAAAGTGGGACACAGAGGGACAGAGCAGGGGACACAGCAAGGCAACAGCAGGACACAGCGGGACACAGCGGGGGACACAGCAGGTTACACAGCAGGACACAGGGAGACACAGCGGGACACAGCGGGGACACAGCGGTGTCCACAGCGGGACACAAAGGGGGACCCAGCGTTACACAGCGGGGACACAGCGGGACACAGCGGGGACAGAGCAGGACACAGAGGGGAACAAAGGGGGCACACAGCGGGACAGAGCAGGGGACACAGCGGGACAAAGCGGGACACAGTGGGGACAGAGTGGGACACAGCGGGGACACAGCGGGGGACAGAGCGGGGACACAGCGGGACACACCTGAGACACAGCGGGGACACAGCGGGACACAGCAGCGACACAGCGGAACACAGCGGGGGACACAGCGGGACACAGCCTGGGACAGAGCGGGACACAGCGTGGACACAGCGGGACACAGCGAGACACAGCAATGACAAAGCGGCGACACAGCGGGACACATCGGGACACAGCGGGACACAGCGGGGGACAGAGGGGACACACCGGTGGACAACGGGGACACAGCTGGACAGCGCGGGGGTCACAGTGGGAAACAGCAGGGACACAGGAGGACACAGGGGGCGACACAGAGGGACACAGCGGGACACAGCGGGACAGAGCAGGGACACAGCGGGGACAAACCGGGGGACACTGTGGGGGACACAGCTGTAAACAGCGGGGGACACAGCGGGACTCAGCTGGGGACACATCAAAGGACACAGCGGGTGACACAGCGGGGGAAACAGCGGGAAACAGCGGGGGACACAGCGAGGACACAGCTGGACACAGCGGGGTACACAGAGGCAGACACAGCGGTACACATCGGGACACAGCGGGGACACAGCAGGACACAGCGGGGACACAGCGGGGACACAGGGAGACACAGCGGTACCCAGAGTGGACACAGTGGGGACTCAGCGGGACAAAGCAGGGGACACAGAGGCGGATACAGCAGAACACAGTGGGATACAGCGCGACACAGCAGGACACAGTGGGGGACACAGCAGGGGACACAGCGGGGGACATCGGGGACACAGAGGGACACAGCGGGGAACACAGCGGGGGACACAGCGGGACCCAGGGGACCCAGCGGGGACACAGCGGGGACACAGCGGGACACAGCGGGGGACACAGCAGGGGACACAGCGGGAGACAGCGGGGACAGAGCCGGACACAGCAGGACACAGCGGGAAACAGCGGGGACACAGCGAGAACACAGCGGGACACAGCGGGACACGGAGTGGACACAGCGGGGGACAGAGGGAGACACAGCGGGGACACAGCGGGGACACAGCGGAACACAGTGGGGACACAGCGGGGGACAGCAGGGAGACACAGCGGGGACACAGCAGGGACACATCGGTACACAGCGGGACACAGGGGGTACACAGCAGGACAGGCGGGACACAGCGGGAAACACAACCGGATACAGCAGGGGACACAGCGGGACACAGCGGGGGACACAGCAGGACAAAGCGGGACACAGTGCAGACAGAGTGGGACACAGCGGGGACACACCGGGGGACAGAGCGGGGACACAGCGGGGACACAGCGGGACACAGCAGCGACACAGCGGAACACAGCGGGGGACACAGCGGGTCACAGCATAGGACAGAGCGGGTCACAGCGTAGACACAGCGGGACACAGCGAGACACAGCAGTGAAAAAGCGGCGACACAGCGGGACACAGCGGGACACAGCGGGACACAGTGCGGACACAGCGGGGGACAGAGGGGACACACAGGTAGACAACGGGGACACAGCAGGACAGCGCGGGGGTCACAGTGGGAAACAGCGGAGACACGGGGGGACACAGGGGGCGACATAGAGGGACACAGCGGGACACAGCGGGACAGAGCGGGGACACAGCGGGGACACAGCAGGGGACACAGTGGGGGACACAGCGGTAAACAGCGGAGGACACAGCGGAACTCAGCTGAGGACACATCAAAGGACGTAGCGGGTGACACAGCGGGGAAAACAGCGGGAAACAGCGGGGGACACAGCGAGGACACAGCAGGACACAGCAGGGGACACAGCAGGACACAGCGGGGTACACAGAGGCAGACACAGCGGTACACATCGGGACACAGCGGGCACACAGCGGGACACAGCGGGACACAGCGGGGACACAGCAAGGCACAGCGGGGACACAGCGGGGACACAGCGGTGACACAGCGGGGACACAGATGGGGACACAGCGGGACACAGCGGGGAACACAGTGGGGGATACAGCGGGACACAGCTGGGGACACAGCATGGACACAGCGGGTCACAGTGGGGAAATAGTGGGGTACACAGAGGGGGACACAGCGTGATACAGAAGGACATAGCGAGGACACAGCGGGATACAGGAGGACACAGCGGGGACACAACGGGGACACAGCGGGGGACACAGTGGGACACAGTGGGGACACAGAGGGACTCAGCGGTTACACAGCGAGGACACACCAGGGACACAGTGGGACACAGCGGAGACAAAGCGGGGACACAGTGAGACACAGCGAGGACACAGCAGGACACAGCGGAGGACAAAGCGGGGGACAGCGGTGACACACCGGCGGAGAGCGGGGACACAGCGGGACACAGCGGGACACAGCGGGGGACACAGCGGGACACAGTGGTGGACACAGCGGGGGACACAGCGGGACACAGCTGGGGACAGCGGGGACACACATGCAGACAGCGGGGACACAATGGGACACAGCGGGGGACATCGGGGACACAGCGGGGCACAGCGGGACACAGCAGGGACATAGCAGGGACACAGCGGGTCACAGCGGGGACACAGTGTGGGACACAGCAAGGACACAGCGGGACACAGAGGGATACACAGAGAGGACACAGCGTGACACAAGGGGACACATCGGGACACAGCGGGGGACACAGAGCCGCACACAGCGGGAGAGAGTGTAGCACAGCAGGGACACAGTGGGGACACAGCGGGACATTGCGGGGACAAAGCGAGGACAGAGGGCGACACAGAGGTACACAGCGAGGGACACAGCGGGGGACAGTGGGGACAAACCGGGGAACAACGGGGACACAGCGGGACACAGCTGGGACACAGCGGGGGACACAGCTGGGGACAACGGGGACACACATGCAGACAGCGGGGACACAATAGGACACAGCGGGGGACATAGCGGGACACAGCGGGACACAGCAGGGACACAGCAGGGACACAGCGGGTCACAGCGGGGACACAGTGTGGGACACAGCGAGGACACAGCGGGACACAGAGGGATACACAGAGAGGACACAGCGTGACAGAAGGGGACACAGCGGGACACAGCGGGAGACACAGAGCCGCACACAGCGGGAGAGAGTGGAGCACAGCAGGGACACAGCGGGGACACAGCTGGACATTGCGGGGACAAAGCGAGGACAGAGGGGGACACAGAAGTACACAGCGAGGGACACAGCGGGGGACAGTGGGGACAAACCGGGGAACAACGGGGACACAGCGCCACACAGCTGGGACACAGCGAGGACACAGCGGGAACACAGCGAGGCCACAGCGGGACACAGCGGGGACACAGCGAGTACACAGTGGGACACAGCCAGAAACAGCAGGACACAGAGGGGAACACAGCAGGGGACACAGCGGGACAGAGTGGGACACAGCGGGGTACAGAGTGGGACACATCGGGGATACAGCATTGACACAGCGGGACACAGCGGGGGACAGAGCAGGATATAGCAGGGGACACAGCGGGACACAGCGGGGAACACAGCGGGACAGAGCGGGGAACACAGCGGGGGACAGAGGGGACACACCGGTGGACAACGTGGACACAGGAGGACAGCACGGGGGTCACAGTGGGAAAAAGCGGAGACACAGGTGGACACAGGGGGCGACATAGAGGGACAAAGCGGGACACAGCGGGACACAGCGGGGACACAGCAGGGACAAAGCGGGGGACACAGTGGGGGACACAGCGGTAAACAGCGGGGGACACAGCGGGACACAGCTGGGGAAACATCAAAGGACACAGCGAGTGACACAGTGGGGAAAACAGCGGGAAACAGTGGGGGACACAGCGAGGACACAGCAGGACACAGCGGGGTACACAGAGGCAGACACAGCGGTACACATCGGGACACAGCGGGGACACAGCGGGACACAGCGGGACACAGCGGGGACACAGCAGGACACAGCGGGGACACAGCGGGGACACAGCGGGGACACAGCGGGGGACACAGTGGGACACAGCGGGGACACAGAGGGACTCAGCGGTTACACAGCGAGGACACACCACGGACACAGCGGGACACAGCGGAGACAAAGCGCGGACACAGTGAGACAGCGAGGACACAGCGGGACACAGCGGAGGACACAGAGGGGGATAGCGGTGACACACCGGCGAACAGCGGGGACACAGCGGTACACAGCGGGACACAGCAGGGGATACAGCGGGACAGAGTGGGGGACACAGCGGGGGACACAGCGGGACACAGCTGGGGACACAGCGGGGACACAGCGGGGGCACAGCGGGACACAGCTGGGGACACAGCGAGGACACAGCGGGACACAGCGGGGGACAGCGGGGACACACATGCAGACAGAGGAGACACAACCGGACACAGCGGGGGACATCGGGGACACAGCGGGACACAGCGGGAAACAGAGGGACACAGCAGGGACACAGCAGGGACACAGCGGGTCACATCGTGGACACAGTGTGGGACACAGTGAGGACACAGCGGGACACAGAGGGATACGCAGAGAGGACACAGCGTGACACATGGGGACACAGCGGGACACAGCGGGGGACACAGAGAGGACACAGCAGGACACAAATGAAGACATAACAAGGACACAGCGAGACACAGCAGGAAAGGGCAGGACACAGCGGGGGACAAAGCCGGGGACACAGCGGGACACAGCGGGACACAGCGGGGGACACAGCAGGGACACAGCGGGTCACAGCGGGGACACAGTGGGGGACACAGCAAGGACACAGCGGGACACAGAGGGATACACAGCGAGGACACAGCGTGACACATGGGGACACAGCGGGACCAAGCGGGGGACCCAGCGAGGACACAGCGGGACACAAATGGGGACACAGCAAGGACACAGCGTGAAAGAGCGGGACCCAGCGGGGGACCCAGCGAGGACACAGCGGGACACAGCAGGAGACACAGCGGGGACACAGCGGGACACAGTGGGGACACAGCGGGACACAGCGGGACACATCGGGCGACACAGCAGGACACTGCGGGGTACACAGCGGGACACCGCGGGACACAATGGGACACAGCAGGGACACAGCGGGGGACACAGCAGGACAGAAAGGGGGACACAGCGTTACATAGCGGGGTCACAGCTGGACACAGTGGGGACACAGCAGGGGACACAGCAGGACACAGAGGGGAACAAAGGGGGCACACAGCAGGACACCATGGGGCACAGCGGGGTACAAATCGGGACACAGCGGGACACAGCGGGGGACAGAGGGGACACACCGGTGGACAACAGGGACACAGCAGTACAGCCCGGGGGACACATGGGGACACAGGGGGCGACACAGAGGGACACAGCGGGACACAGCAGGACAGAGCGGGGACACAGCGGGGACAAAGCAGGGGAAACATTGGGGGACACAGCGGTAAACAGCGGGGGACACAGCGGGACTCAGCTGGGGACACATCAAAGGACACAGCGGGTGACACAGCGGGGAAAACAGCGGGAAACTGTGGGGGACACAGCGAGGACACAGCAGGACACAGCGGGGTACACAGAGGGAGACACAGCGGTACACATCGGGACAAAGCGGGGACACAGCGGGACACAGCTGGACACAGCGGGGACACAGCGGGACACAGCGGGACACAGCTGGAAACACAACTGGACACAGCGGGGGACACAGCGGGACACAGCGGGGGACACAGCAGGACAAAGCTGGACAATGTGGGGACAGAGTGGGACACAGCGGGGGCACAGCGGGGGACACAGCGGGGACAGAATGGGACACAGCGGAGACACAGCGGGGGACAGTGGGGAGACACAGTGGGGACACAGCTGGGGACAGTGGGGAGACACAGTGGGGACACAGCGGGTCACAGCAGGGAAACACAGCGGCGAAACAGCAGGGACACATCCGTACACAGCGGGATACAGGGGGTACACAGCAGGACACAGCGGGACACAGTGCGGACAGAGTGGGACACAGCGGGGACACAGCGGGGACACAGCGGGGACAGAGTGGGACACAGCAGGTACACAGCGGGGGACACAGCGGGGACACAGCGGGGACACAGCGGGACACAGAGGGGACACAGCTGGGATACAGCAGGACACAGCAGCGACACAGCGGAACACAGCGGGGGACACAGCGGGACACAGCCTGGGACAGAGCGGGACACAGCCTGGACACAGCGGGACACCGCGAGACACAGCAGTGACAAAGGGGCGACACAGCGGGACACATCGGGACACAGCGGGACACAGCGTGGACACAGTGGGACACAGCGGGGACACAGCAGGACACAGCGGGGACACAGCGGGGACACAGCGAGACACAGCGGGACCCAGCGGGGACACAGCGGGGACACAGCAGGACACAGCGGGGGACACAGAGGCGGACACAGCAGAACACAGCGGGACACAGCGCGACACAGCGGGGCACAGCGGGGACAAAGCGAGGACACAGTGAGACACAGCGGGAAACACAGCGGGGGACAAAGTGGGACACAGCGGGACACAGCGGGGGACACAGCATGGACACAGCAAGTCACAGCGGGGAAATAGTGGGGAACACAGTGGGGACACAGCAGGATACAGAAGGACACAGCGAGGACACAGCGGGACACAGGAGGACACTGCAGGGACACAGGGAAACAGCGGGGGACACAGTTGGACACTGCGGGGACACAGAGGGGCTTAGCGGTTACACAGTGAGGACACACCAGGGACACATCGGGACACAGTGGGGACACAGCGGTACACAGAGGGACACAGCAGGGACACAGCGGGGACACAGCAGGACCCAGAGGGAGACAGAGCAGGGGACACAGTGGGGAACAGCGGGGACACAGAGGGACACAGCAGGACACAGCGGGGATACAGCAAGGAACAAAGGGACACAGCGGGACACAGCGGGGGACACAGCAGGGGATACAGCGGGGGACAGCAGGGACACAGCTGGACACAGCAGAACACAGCAGGAAACAGCGGGGACACAGCGAGGACACAGCGGGGACAGAGCGGGGACAAAGCGGGGGACAAAGCGGGGACACAGCGGGACAAAATGGGACACAGCTGGACACAGCGGGGACACAGCAGGGGACACAGCGGGGGACAGCAGGGACACAGGTGGACAGAGCAGGACACAGCAATAAACAGCGGGGGCACAGGGAGGACACAGCGGGACACAGCGGGACACAGAGGGGACACAGCGGGGCACAGCAGGGAGACACAGCAGGGACACAGCGACGACACAGGGGAACACAGTGCAGACACAGTGGGGGACAGCTGGGAGACACAGCGGGGACACAGCGGGGACACAGCAGGGGCACAGTGGGAAAGAGCGGGACACAGCGGGGGACAAAGCAGGACACACCGGGATACAGCGGGACACAGCGGGGGACACAGCCGGGGACACAGAGCCACACACAGCGGGAGAGAGTGGAACACAGCAGGGACACAGCGGGGACACAGCGGGACATTGCGGGGACAAAGGGAGGACAGAGCGGGACACAGAGGTACACAGCGAGGGACACAGCGGGGGACAGTGGGGACAAACCGCGGAACAACGGGGACACAGCGGGACACAGCTGGAACACAGTGAGACACAGCGGGACACAGCCGGACACAGCAGGACACAGAGGGGGACATAGCGGCGGACACAGCGGGACAGAGGGGGACACAGTGGGGACACAGCGGCACACAGCGGGGGACACATCGGGACACAGCAGGGGACAAAGCGGGGGACAGCGGGGACACACAGGCGGACAGCGGAACAAAGTGGGGACACAGTGTCTGACACAGCGGGTGACACAGCGGGACACAGCGGGGTACACAGTGGAACACAGCGAGGACACAGCGGGACACAGCAGCACACAGTGGGGACTCAGCGGGTGACACAGCAGGGGACACAGCCGGTGACTCAGCGGGACACAGCAGGACACAGCGGGGACACAGCGGGACACAGTGGGGGACACAGAGACCGACAAAGCAGTACACAGTGGGACACAGCGGGAAACAGCAGGACACAGAGGGGGACACACCGGGACACAGGGGGGGTCACAGCGATGACACAGCGAAACACAGTAGGACACAGCGGGGACACAGCGGGGACACAGTGGGGGACACAGTGGAACAGATCGGGGTATACAGCGAGGACACAGCGGTGACATAGGGGGACACTGCGGAACAGAGTGGAACACAGCGGGGAAACAGAGGGACATACCAGTTACACAACGAGGACAGACCAGGGACACAGCGGGACACAGCGCGGACACAGCGGGGACCCAGTGGGACCCAGCGGGGGACACAGCGGGGGACAGCGGGGACACACATGCGGACAGCGGGGACACAACGGGACACAGCGGGGGACATCGGGGACACAGCGGGACAAAGCGGGACACAGCGGGACACAGCGGGGACAAAGCAGGGACACAGCGGGTCACAGCGGGGACACAGTGGGGGACACAGCGAGGACACAGCGGGACACAGAGGGATACACAGAGAGGACACAGCGTGACACATGGGGACACAGCGGGACACAGCGGGTGACCCAGCGAGGACACAGTGGGACACAAATTGGGACACAGCAAGGACACAGCGGGACACAGTGGGAAAGAGCGGGACACAGCTGGGGACACACGCGGGGACACAGCGGGACACAGCAGGGGACACAGCGGGGACACACAGGGGACAGCAGGCACACAGCGGGACACAGCGGAACACAGCAGGACACAGAGGGACACAGCGGGGAACACAGCGAGGACACAACGGGACACAGCTGGGAAACAGCGGGGTACAAAGTGGGACACTGCGGGGACACAGAGGGACTTAGCGGTTACACAGTTAGGACACACCAGGGACACAGCGGGAAACAGCGGGGACACTGCTGGGACACAGCTGGACACAGCAGGACCCAGCCGGGACACAGCGGGGACACAGCGGGACACAGCGGGTGACACAGTAGGGGACACAGCGGGGGACAGCGGAGACACAGAGGGACACAGTAGGACAAAGCGGGGACACAGCAAGGACACAAGGGGACACAGCGGGACACAGCGGGGGACACAGCAGGGTACACAGCGGGACACAGGGGGGGACACAGAGGCACACAGCGGGACACAACAAGGGACACAGCGGGGGACAGCGGGGACACAGCCGGACACAGCAGGACACAGCGGGAAAGAGCGGGGACACAGCGAGGACACAGCGGGACACAGAGGGGACACAGCGGGGACACAGCGGGACACAGCAGCGTCACAGCGGAACACAGCGGGGGACACAGCGGGACACAGCCTGGGACAGAACGGGACACACCGTGGACAATGCGGGACACAGCGGGACACAGCGGGACACAGCTGGGGACAGAGGGGACACAGCAGGACAGCGCGGGGGTTACAGTGGGAAAAAGCGGGGACACAGCAGGACAGCGCGGGGGTCACAGTGGGAAAAAGCGGGGACACAGGGGGACACAGGGGGCGACACAGAGGGACACAGCGGGACAGAGCGGGGACACAGCGGGGACAAAGCGGGGGACACAGTGGGGGACACAGCGTTAAACAGCGGGGGACACAGCGGGACTCAGCTGGGGACACATCAAAGGACACAGCGGGTGACACAGCAGGGGAAACAGCGGGAAACAGCGGGGGACACAGCGAGGACACAGCAGGGTACACAGAGGCGGACACAGCAGAACACAGCGGGACCCAGCGAGGAACACAGCGGGGGACACAGCGGGGACACAGCAGGGGACACTGTGGGACATAGCGGGGACACAAGGGACTCAGCGGTTACACATCGAGGACACACCAGGGACACAGCAGGAAACAGTGGGGGACACAGCGAGGACACAGCAGGACACAGCGGGGGAAACAGAGGCAGACACAGCGGTACACATCGGGACACAGCGGGGACACAGCAGGACACAGCGGGGACCCAGTGGGGACCCAACTGGGGACACAGTGGGACACAGCGGGGACACAGAGGGACTCAGCGGTTACACAGCGAGGACACACCAGGGACACAGCGGGACACAGCGGAGACAAAGCGGGGACACAGTGAGACACAGCGAGGACAAATCGGGACACAGCGGAGGACACAGCGGGGGACAGCGGTGACACACCGGCGGACAGCGGGGAAACACATGCAGACAGCGGGGACACAACGGGACACAGCGGGGGACATCGGGGACACAGTGGGATACAGCGGGACACAGCGGGACACAGCAGGGACACAGCAGGGACACAGCTAGTCACAGCGGGGACACAGTGTGGGACACAGTGAGGACACAGCGGGACACAGCTGGGGACACAGCGAGGACACAACGGACACAGCGGGGAAACACCGTTTTACACACTGGGACACTGCGGGGACACAGAGAGACTTAGCGGTTACACAGTTAGGACACACCAGGGACACAGCGGGAAACAGCGGGGACACAGCTGGGACACAGCGGGACACAGCGGGACACAGCTGGGGACAGAGGGGACACAGCAGGACAGCGCGGGGGTCACAGTGGGAAAAAGCGGGGACACAGGGGGACACAGGGGGCGACACAGAGGGACACAGCGGGACACAGCGGGACAGAGCGGGGACACAGCGGGGACAAAGTGGGGGACACAGTGGGGGACACAGCGTTAAACAGCGGGGCACACAGCGGGACTCAGCTGGGGACACATCAAAGGACATAGCGGGTGACACAGCAGGGGAAACAGCGGGAAACAGCGGGGGACACAGCGAGGACACAGCAGGACAGAGCGGGGTACTCAGAGGCAGACACAGCGGTTCACATCGTGACACAGCGGGGACACAGCGGGACACAGCAGGACATAGTGGGGACACAGCAGGACACAGTGAGGAACCAGCGGGGACCCAGCGGGGGACACAGTGGGACATAGCGTGGACACAGAGGGACTCAGTGGTTACACAGCGAGGACACACCAGGGACACAGCGGGACAAAGCGGAGACAAACCTGGGACACAGTGAGACACAGCGAGGACACAGCGGGACACAGCGGAGGACACAGCGGGGGACAGCGGTGACACACCGGCGGACAGCGGGGACACAGCGGGACACAGCGGGACACAGCGGGGGACACAGCGGGACACAGTGGGGGACACAGCGAGGACACAGCGGGACACAGCGTGGGACACACCGGCGGACAGCGGGGACACAGTGAGACACATCGAGGACACAGCGGGGGACACAGCGGGACACAGTGGGGGACACAGCGAGGACACAGCGGGACACAGCGGGGGACACAGCGGGAACACAGCACGACCCAGCGGGACCCAGCAGGGACAAAGCGGGGACACAGCAGGACACAGCGGAAGACACAGAGGCGGACACACAGGCAGACACAGCGGGACACAGCGGGACAGATCGGGACACAGCGGGGACACAGCGAGGACACAGCGGGACACAGCGGGGAACACTGCGGGGAACAGAGCGGGACACAGCAGGGGACATAGCATGGACACAGCGGGGAAATAGTGGGGGACACAGCGGGGGACACAGCGGGATACAGAAGGACACAGCCAGAACACAGCGGGACACAGGAGGACACAGCGGGGACACAGCGGGGACACAGCGGGGGACACAGTGGGACACAGCCGGGGATACAGCGAGGACACAGCAGGGACACTGCGGGACACAGTGTTTCACAGCGGGGAAATAGTGGGGGACACAGCAGGGGACACAGCGGGATACAGAAGGACACAGCGAGGACACAGAGGGACATAGAGATTACACAGCGAGGACACACCAGGGACACAGCGGGACACAGCTGCGGATACAGCGAGGACACAGCAGGGACACAACAGGACCCAGCGGGGACACAGCAGGGACACAGCAGGACACAGCGTGGGACATAGAGGCAGACACAGCAGGACACAGCGGGCCACAGCAGGGACACAGCAGGACACAGCAGGACACACCGGGGGACACACCGGGGGAGAGCAGGCACACAGCGGGACACAGCGGGACACAGAGGGACACAGCGGGACACAGCGGGGAACACAGCGGGACACACAGCGGGACATAGCGGGACACATCGGGAGACACAGCAGGACACTGCTGGGTACACAGCGGGACACAGCAGGACACAAAGGGACACAGCAGGGACACAGCGGGGGACACAGCGGGACACAAAGGGGGACACAGCTTTACACAGCGGGGACACAGCGGGGCACAGCGGGGACACAGCAGGGGACACAGCAGGACACAGAGGGGAACAAAGGGGGCACACAGCGGGACACAGTGGAACACAGCAGGGTACACAGCTTTACACAGCGGGGACACAGCAGGGGCACAGTGGGAAACAGCGGGACACAGCGGGGGACACAGTGTCTGACACAGCGGGTGACACTGCGGAACACCGCGGGGTACACAGTGGAACACAGCGAGGACACAGCGGGACACAGCAGCACACAGCGGGGACTCAGCGGGTGACACAGCTGTGGACACAGCCGGTGACACAGCGGGACACAGCGGGACACAGCGGGGGACACAGAGGCCGACAAAGCAGTACACAGCGGGACACAGCGGGAAACAGCAGGACACAGCGGGGGACACACCGGGACACAGCAGGGGACACAGCAAGAACACAGCGGGACACAGGAGGACACAGCGTGGACACAGCGGGACACAGCGAGGACACAGCGGGACACAGCGGGGGATACAGCAGGCTACAGCGGTGACACACCGGCGGACAGCGGGGACACAGTGGGACGGAGCGGGACACAGCGGGACACAGTGAGGGACACAGCGGGGGACACAGCGGGACACAAATGGGGACACAGAAACGACACAGTGGGAAAGAGCGGGACACAGTTGGGGATACAGTGGGACACATCACGGATACAGCAGGGACACAGCGGGACACAGCGGGGAACACAGCGGGATATAGCAGGGGACACAACGAGGACAAAGCGGGACACAGAGGGACACAGCAGGGGACACAGCAAGGCAACAGTGGGACACAGCGGGACACAGCGGGGGACACAGCAGAGGAAACAGCGGGACACAGGGGGACACAGCGGAGACAAAGCGGGGACACAGTGAGACACACCGAGGACACAGCCGGACACAGCGGTAGAGAGTGGAACACAGCAAGGACACAGCGGGGACACAGCAGGACATCGCGGGGACAAAGCGAGGACAGAGCGGGACACAGAGGTACACAGCGAGGGACACAGCGGGGGAAAGTGGGGACAAACCGGGGAACAACGTGGACACAGCGGGTCAAAGCTGGGACACAGCGGGGACACAGCGGCACACAGCGGGGGACACATCGGGACACAGCAGGGGACAAAGCGGGGGACAGCAGGGACACACAGGCGGACAGCGGAACAAAGCGGGGGACACAGTGTCTGACACAGCGGGTGACACAGCAGGACACAGCGGGGTACACAGTGGAACACAGCGAGGACACAGCGGACACAGCAGCACACAGTGGGGACTCAGCGGGTGACACAGCGGGGGACACAGCCGGTGACACAGCGGGACAGCGGGACACAGCGGGGACACAGCGGGACACAGCGGAGGACACAGAGGCCGACAAAGCAGTAAAAACGGGACACAGCGGGAAACAGCAGGACACAGCGGGGGACACACCGGGACACAGCAGGGGTCACAGCAAGAACACAGCGGGACACAGGAGGACACAGAGGGGACACAGCGGGACACAGCGAGGACAAAGCGGGACACAGCGGGGGATACAGCGGGCTACAGCGGTGACACACCGGCGGACAGCGGGGACACAGCGGGACGCAGTGGGACACAGCGGGACACAGTGGGGGACACAGCGGGGGACACAGCGGGACACAAATGGGGACACAGAAAGGACACAGTGGGACACAGTGGGAAAGAGCGGGACACGGTTGGGGACACAGTGGGACACATCGCGGATACAGCAGGGACACAGCGGGACACAGCGGGACAGAGCCGGGAACAGAGAGGGATATAGCAGGGGACACAGCGGGACACAGCGGGACTCAGCTGGGGACACATCAAAGGACACAGCGGGTGACATAGCGGCGGAAACAGCGGGAAACAGCGGGGGACACAGCGAGGACACAGCAGGACACAGCGGGGTACACAGAGGCAGACACAGCGGTACACATCGGGACACAGCGGGGACACAGCGGGACACAGCAGGACACAGCGGGGACACAGCAGGACACAGCGGGGAACCAGCGGGGACCCAGCGGGGGACACAGTGGGACATACCGGGGACACAGCGGGACTCAGCGGTTACACAGCGAGGACACACCAGGGACACAGCAGGACAAAGCGGAGACAAAGCGGGGACACAGTGAGACACAGCGAGGACACAGCGGGACACAGCGGAGGACACAGCGGGGGACAGCGGTGGCACACCGGCGGACAGCGGGGACACAGCGGGACATAGCGGGACACAGCGGGGGACACAGCGGGACACAGTGGTGGACACAGCAAGGACACAGCGGGACACAGCGGGGGACACAGCGAGGACACAGCAGGACACAGCGGGACACAGCGGAGACAAAGCGGGGACACAGTGAGACACAGCGAGGACACAGCGGGACACAGCGGAGGACACAGCGGGGGACAGCGGTGACACACCGGCGGACAGCGGGGACACAGCGGGACATAGTGAGACACAGCGGGGGACACAGCGGGACACAAGGGGGACACAGCGACGACACAGCGGGACACAGCGGGGGACACACCGGCGGACAGCGGGGAAACAGTGAGACACAGCGAGGACACAGCGGGGGACACAGCGGGACACAGTGGGAGACACAGCGAGGACACAGTTGGGGACACAGTGGGCACATCGCGAATACAGCAGGGACACAGCGGGACACAGCGGGACAGAGCGGGGAACACAGCGGGATATAGCAGGGAACACAACGAGGACAAAGCGGGACACAGAGGGACACAGCAGGGGACACAACAAGGCCACAGCGGGACACAGCGGGGGACACAGCAGGGGACACAGCAGGACACAGGGGGACACAGCGGGACACAGCGGGGAAACAGTGGGACACAAAGGGGGACCCAGTGTTACACATCGGGGACACAGCAGGGACACAGCAGGGGACACAGCAGGACACAGAGGGGAACAAAGGGGGCACACAGCGGGACACAGTGGGACACAGCGGGGTACACAGCGGGACACAGCGGGGACACAGCAGGGGCACAGTGGGAAACAGCGGGACACAGCGGGGTACAAAGCGGGACACAACGGGATACAGCGAGACACAGTGGGGGACACAGCAGGGGACAAAGAGCCGCACATAGCGGGAGAGAGTGGGACACAGCAAGGACAGAGCGGGGACACAGCGGGGAACCCAGCGAAGACACAGCATGACACATGGGGACACAGCGGGACACAGCGGGGGATACAGCGGGGGACAGCGGTGACACACCTGCGGAAAGCGGGGACACAGCGGGACGCAGCGGGACACAGCGGGACACAGTGGGGGACACAGCACGGGACACAGCAGGACACAAATGGGGACACAGCAAGGACACAGCGGGACACAGCGGAAAAGAGCGGGACACCGTGGGGGACACAGTGAAGACACAGCAGGACACAGAAGGACACACAGCGAGGACACAGCGTGACACATGGGGAAACAGCAGGACACATTGGGACACATCGGGCGACACAGCAGGACACTGCGGGGTACACAGCGGGACACAGCGGGACACAAAGGGACAGAGCAGGGACACAGCGAGGGACACAGCGGGACACAAAGGGGACACAGCGTTACACAGCGGGGACACAGCGGGACACAGCGGGGACACAGCAGGGGACACAGCAGGACACAGAGGGGAACAAAGGGGGCACACAGCGGGACACAGTGGGACACAGCGGGGTACACAGCGGGGCCACAGAGGTACATCGTTGGGACAAAGCGAGGACAGAGCGGGACACAGAGGTACACAGTGAGGGACACAGCGGGGGACAGTGGGGACAAACCGGGGAACAACGGGGACACAGCGGGACACAGCTAGGACACAGCGGGGACACAGCGGGGACACAGCAGGGGACACAGTGGGACACAGCAGGGCATACAGCGAGGACACAGAGGGGACATATGGGGACACTGCGGGACACAGTAGGACACAGCGGGGACACAGAGGGACATAGCAGTTACACAGCGAGGACACACCAGGGACACAGCGGGACACAGCGGGGACACAGAGGGGACACAGCGGGGGACACAGTGGGGGACACAGCGGTAAACAGCGGGGGACACAGCGGGCCTCAGAGGGGGACACAGCAAAGAACACAGCGGGACACAGCGGGGGACACAGGGGAACACAGCGGGACACAGCCGGACACAGCTGTGGACACAGCGGGTGACACAGCGGGGGAAACAGCGGGAATCAGCGGGGGACACAGCGAGGACACAGCAGGACACAGCGGGGGACACAGCAGGACACAGCGGTGTACACAGAGGCAGACACAGCGGTACACATCGGGACACAGCGGGGACACAGCAGGACACAGCGGGACACAGCGGGGGACACACCTGGGGAGAGGAGGCACACAGCGGGACACAGCGGGACACAGCGGGGAACACAGCGGGACACACAGCGGGACACAGAGGGACACAGCGGGGGACACAGCATGGACTCAGCCGGTCACAGCAGGGAAATAGTGGGGGACACAGCGGGGGACACAGCCGGGGACACAGAGCCGCACACAGCGGGAGAGAGTGGAACACAGCAGGGACACAGCGAGGACAAAGCGGGACACAGCGGGGACAAAGCGGGGTTCAAAGCGGGGACACAGCAGGACACAGCGGGACAAAACGGGACACAGCTGGACACAGCGGGGATACAGCAGGGGACACAGCGGGGTACAGCGGGGACACAGCCGGACACAGCAGGACATAGCGGGAAACAGCGGGACACAGCGAGGACACAGAGGGACACAGCGGGACACAGATGGGACACAGCGGGGGACTCAGGGACACAGCTGGACACAGCGGGACACAGCAGGGACACAGCATTGAAACAGCGGGTCACAGCGGGGACAGAATGTGGGATACAGCAAGTACACAGCGTGACACATGGGGACACAGCAGAACACAGCGGGGGACACAGCGGGGGACACAGCCGGGGACACAGCGGGACACAGCCTGGGACACAGCAGGGACACATCGGGTCACAGCGGGGACACAGTGGGGGACACAGCGTGGGACAGCGGGGACACACATGCAGACAGCGGGGACACAACGGGACACAGCGGGGGACTCAGGGACACAGCTGGACACAGCGGGACACAGCAGGGACACAGCAGTGAAACAGCGGGTCACAGCGGGGACACAATGTGGGATACAGCAAGTACACAGCGTGACACATGGGGACACAGCGGGACACAGCGGGGGACACAGCGGGGGACACAGCCAGGGACACAACGGGACACAGCCTGGGACACAGCAGGGACACATCGGGTCACAGCGGGGACACAGTGGGGGACACAGCAAGGACACAGCGGGACACAGAGGGATACACAGCAAGGACACAGCGTGACACATGGGGACCCAGCGGGACCCAGCGGGGGACCCAGCGAGGACACAGCGGGACACAAATGGGGACACAGCAAGGACACAGCAGGACACAGCGTGAAAGAGCGGGACACCGCGGAGGACACAGCTGGGGACACAGTGGGACACAGCAGGGGACACAGCGGGGACACAGCGGGACACAGTGGGGACACAGTGGGACACAGCGGGACACAAAGGGACACAGCAGGGACACAGCGGGGGACACAGCGGGACACAAAGTGGGACACAGCGTTACACAGCGGGGACACAGCGGGAAACAGCGGGGACACAGCGGGGACAGTGGGGACACAGCGGGAAAAAGGGGGCACACAGCGGGAGACAGCAGGACACAGAGGGGAACAAAGGGGGCACACAGCGGGACACAGTGGGACACAGCGGGACACAGCGGGGACACAGCAGGGGCACAGTGGGAAACAGCGGGACACAGCGGGGGACAAAGCGGGACACACCGGGATACAGCGGGACACAGCGGGGGACACAGCAGGGGACACAGAGCCGCACACAGCGGGAGAGAGAGGAACACAGCAGGGACATAGCAGGGACACAGCGGGACATCGCGGGTATAAAGCGAGGACAGAGCGGGACACAGAGGTACACAGCGAGGGACACAGCGGGGAACAGTGGGGACAAACCGGGGAACAATGGGGACACAGCGGGACACAGCTGGGACACAGCGAGGACACAGCGGGACACAGCCGGACACAGTAGGACACAGAGGGGGACACAGCGGGGGACACAGCGGGACAGAGCGGGACACAGTGGAGTACACAGTGGGACACATGGGGGATACAGCAGGGACACAGTGGGACACAGCGGGAAACAGCGGGGGACAGAGCAGGATATAGCGGGGGACACAGCGGGACACAGCGGGGACACAGCGGGACAGAGTGGGGAACACAGTGGGATATAGCAGGGGACACAGCGAGGACAAAGCGGGACACAGCATGGGACACAGCAAGGCCACAGCGGGACACAGCGGGGGACACAGCAGGGGACACAGTAGGACACAGGGGGACACAGAGGGACACAGCGGGGGACACAGCGTGGGACACAGCGAGGACACAGCGGGGGACACAGCGGGACACAAAGGGGGACCCAGCGTTACACAGCAGGGACACAGCAGGGGACACAGCAGGACACAGAGGGGAACAAAGGGGGCACTCAGTGGGACACAGTGGGACACAGCAGGGTACACAGCGGGACACAGAGGGGACACAGCAGGGGCACAGTGGGAAACAGCAGGACACAGCGGGGGACAAAGCGGGACACACGGGGATACTGCGGGACACAGCGGGGACACAGCGGGACACAGGAGGACACAGCGGGGACACAGCGGGGACACAGCGGGGGACACAGTGGGACACAGCGGGGACACAGAGGGACTCAGCGGTTACACAGTGAGGACACACCAGGGACACAGCGGGACACAGCGGAGACACAGCAGGGACACAGTGAGACACAGCGCCGACACAGCGGGACACAGCGTGGGCTACAGCAGGGGACAGCGTTGACTCACCCGCGGACAGCGGGGACACAGCGGGACACAGTGGGACACAGCGGGGGACACAGCGGGACACAGTGGGGAACACAGCGGGGGACACAGCGGGACACAGCGAGGACACACATGCGGACAGCGGGGACACAACGGGACACAGCGGTGGAAATCGGGGACACAGGGGGAGAGAGGGGGCGACACAGAGGGACACAGCGGGACACAGCGGGACAGAGCGGGGACACAGCGGGGACACAGCGGGGGACACAGTGGGGAACACAGCGGTAAACAGCGGGGGACACAGCGGGACTCATCTGGGGACACATCCAAGGACACAGCGGGACACAGCGGGGGACACAGGGGAACACAGCGGGACACAGCCGGACACAGCGGGTGACACAGCGGGGAAAACAGCGGGAAACTGCGGGGGACACAGCGAGGACACAGCAAGACACAGCGAGGACACAGCAAGACACAGCGGGGTACACAGCAGGACACAGCGGGGTACACAGAGGCAGACACAGCGGTACACATCGGGACACAGCGGGGATACAGCAGGACAAAGCGGGACACAGCGGGGATACAGTAGGACACAGCGTTGACACAGCAGGGACACAGCGGGGGACACAGTGGGACACAGCGGGGACACAGAGGGACTCAGCGGTTACACAGCGAGAACACACCAGGGACACAGCGGGACACAGGGGAGACAAAGCGGGGACACAGCGGGACACAGCGGAGGACACAGAGGGGGACAGCGGTGACACACCGGCGGACAGCGGGGACACAGCGGGACACAGAGGGGGACACAGCGGGACACAGTGGGGGACACAGCGGGGGACACAGCGGGACACAGCTGGGGACACAGCGAGGACACAGAAGGACGCAGCGGGGGACACAGCGGGGGACAGCGGGGACACACATGCAGACAGCGGGGACACAACGGGACACAGCGGGGGACATCGGGGACACAGCAGGGACACAGTAGTGAAACACCTGGTCACTTCGGGGACACAGTTTGGGACACAGCAAGGACACAGCGTGACACATGGGGACACAGCGGGACACAGCGGGGGACACAGAGAGGACACAGCGGGACACAAATGGGGAAACAGCAAGTACACAGCGCGACACAGCGGGACACAGCAGGGACACAGCGGGGGACACAGTCGGGGACACAGAGGGACACAGCAGGAAACAGCGGGGGACATAGCAGGGAGATATCGGGTCACAGCATGGACACAGTGGGGCACACAACAAGGACACAGCGGGACACAGAGGGATACACAGCGAGGACACAACATGACACATGGGGACCCAGCGGGACCCAGCGGGGGACCCAGCGAGGACACAGCTGTACACAAATGGGGACACAGCACGGACACAGCGGGACACAGCTGGAAAGAGCGGGACACAGCGGGGGACACAGCGGGACACAGCTGGGGACACAGCGAGGACACAGCAGGACACAGCAGGGGACACAGTGGGGGACAGGCGGGACACACATGCAGACAGCGGGGACACAACAGGACACAGCGGGGGACATCGGGGACACAGCAGGGACACAGCAGTGAAACAGCTGGTCACAGCGGGGACACAGTGTGGGACACAGCAAGGACACAGCGTGACACATGGGGACACAGCGGGACACAGCGGGGGACACAGAGAGGACACAGCGGGACACAAATGGGGAAACAGCAAGTACACAGCGCGACACAGCGGCACACAGCAGAGACACAGCGGAGGACCCAGCGAGGACACAGCGGTACACAAATGGGGACACAGCACGGACACAGCAGGACACAGCGGGAAAGAGCGGGACACAGCGGGGGACACAGCCGGGGACACAGCGGGGGACACAGCAGGGACACATTGTTTGACAGCGGGGACACAGTGGGGGACACAGCAAGGACACAGCGGGACACAGAGGGATACACAGCGAGGACAAAGCGAGACACATGGGGACACAGTGGGACCCAGCGGGGGACCCAGAGAGGACACAGTGGGACACAAAGATTGACACATCAAGGACACAGCAGGACACAGCGTGAAAGAGCGGGACACAGTGTGGGACACAGCCGGGGACTCAGCAGGACACAGAAGGGGACACAGTGGGGACACAGTGGTACACAGTGGGGACACAGTGGGACACAGCCAGACACAAAGAGACACAGCAGGGACACAGCGGGGGACACAGCAGGGGACACAGTGGGACACAGCGGGGACACAGAGGGACTCAGCGGTTACACAGCAAGAACACACCAGGGACACAGCGGGACACAGCGGAGACAAATCGGGGACACAGTGAGTCACAGCGAGGACACAGCGGGACACAGCGGAGGACACAGAGGAGGACAGCGTTGACACACCGGCGGACAGCGGGGACACAGCGGGGGACACAGCGGGACACAGTGGGGGACACAGAGTGGGACACAGAGTGACACAGCAGGAAACAGCGGGGGACATAGCAGGGAGACATCGGGTCACAGCGTGGACACAGTGGGGGACACAGCAAGGACACAGCGGGACACAGAGGGATACACAGCGAGGACACAGCATGACACATGGGGACCCAGCAGGACCCAGCGGGGGACCCAGCGAGGACACAGCGGTACACAAATGGGGACACAGCACGGACACAGCGGGACACAGCGGGAAAGAGTGGGACACAGCGGGGGACACAGCCGGGGACACAGCGGGGGACACACCAATGACACATCGGTTCACAGCGGGGACACAGTGGGGGACACAGCAAGGACACAGCGTGACACAGAGGGATACACAGCGAGGACACAGCATGACACATGGGGACACAGCGGGGCCCAGCGGGGGACCCAACGAGGACACAGCGGGACACAAATGGGGACACAGCAAGGACACAGCAGGACACAGCTTGAAAGAGCGGGACACAGCGGGGGACACAGCCGGGGACACAGCGGGACACAGCAGGGGACACAGCGGGGACACAGCGGTACACAGTGGGGACACAGTGGGACACAGCCGGACAGAAAGAGACACAGCAGGGACACAGCGGGGGACACAGCGGGACACAAAGGGGGACACAGCGTTACTCAGCGGGGACACAGCGGGACACAGCAGGGACACAGCAGGGGACACAGCAGGACACAGAGGGGAACAAAGGGGGCACACAGCGGGACACAGTGGGACACAGCGTGGTACACAGCGGGACATAGCGGGACATCGCGGGGACAAAGCGAGTACAGAGCGGGACACAGAGGTACACAGCGAGGGACACAGCGGGGGACAGTGAGGACATACCGGGGAACAACGGGGACACAGCGGGACACAGCTGGGACACAGCGAGGACACAGCGGGACACAGCCGGACACAGCAGGACACAGAGGGGAACAAAGCGGGGGACACAGCGGGACACAGCTTGGACACAGCGGGACACAGGGGGACACAGCGGGACAGAGTGGGGAACACAGCGGGATATAGCAGGGGACACAGCGAGGAAAAAGCGGGACACAGAGGGACACAGCAGGTGACACAGCAAGGCCAAAGCGGGACACAGCGAGACACAGCGGGGGACACAGCAGGGGACACAGCAGGACACAGGGGGACACAGCGGGACACAGCGGGGACACAGCGTGGGACACAGCGTGGGACACAGCGAGGACACAGCAGGGCACACAGCGGGGGACAGCGGTGACACACCGGCGGACAGCGGGGGCACAGCGGGACACAGCGGGACACAGTGGGGGACACAGCGGGACTCAGTGGGGTCACAGCGGGGGACACAGCGGGACACAGCGGGGGACACAGCGAGGACACAGCAGGACACAGCGGGGACACAGCGGGTCACAGCGGTGACACAGAGTGGGACACAGCGAGGACACAGCGGGACACAGAGGGATACACAGAGAGGACACAGCGTGACACATGGGGACACAGCGGGACACAGCGGGGGACACAGAGAGGACACAGCGGGACACAAATGGGGACACAGCAAGGACACAGTGGGACACAGCGGCAAAGAGCGTGACACAGCGGGGGACACAGCCGGGGACACAGCGGGACACAGCAGGACACAGCGAGGAAAACAGCAGGGACACATCGGGTCACAGCGGGGACACAGTGGGAGCCACAGCAAGGACACAGCGGGACACAGAGGGATACACAGCGAGAACACAGTGTGACACATGGGGACACAGTAGGCCCAGCGGGGGACCCAGCGAGGACACAGCGGGACACAAATGGGGCCACAGCAAGGACACAGCAGGACACAGCGTGAAAGAGCGGGACACAGCGGGGGACACAGCCTGTGACATAGCGGGACACAGCAGAGGACACAGAGGGACATAGCATTTACACAGCAAGGACACACCAGGGACACAGCGGGACAAAGCAGGGACACAGCGGGGACACAGCGGGGGACATAGTGGGGGACACACCAGTAAACAGCGAGGGACACAGCAGGACTCAGCGGGGGATACAGCAAAGAACAGAGCGGGACACAGCGGGGGACACAGGGGAACACAGCGGGACACAGCCGGACACAGCTGGGGACACAGTGGGTGACACAGCGGGGGAAACAGCGGGAAACAGCAGGGGCCACAGCGAGGAAACAGCAGGACACAGCGGGGGACCCAGCGAGGACACAGCATGACACATGGGAACACAGCGGGACACAGCGGGGGACCCAGCGAGGACACAGCAGGACACAGCGGGACACAGCGGAGACACAGTGGGGACACAGCGGGACACAGGGGGGGATACAGCCGGGACAGTGGTGACACACAGGCGTACAGCGGGGACACAGCGGGACGCAGCGGGACACAGCGGGGCACAGTGGGGGAAACAGCGGGGGACACAGCGGGACACAGCGGGACACAAATGGGGACACAGCAAGGACACAGCGGGACACAGCGAGAAAGAGCGGGACACAGCGGGGGACACAGCGGGATACAGAAGGACACAGCGAGGACACAGCGGGACACAGGAGGACACAGCGGGGACACAACTGGGACAGAGCAGGGGACACAGTGGGACACAGCGGGGAAACAGAGGGAATCAGCTGTTACACAGAGAGGACACACCAGGGACACAGCGGGACACAGCGGACACACAGCGGGGACACAGCGGGACAAAGAGAGGACACAGCGGGACACAGCGGGGGAAACAGCGGGGGACAGCGGTAACACTCCGGCAGACAGTGGGGACACAGCGGGACACAGCGGGACACAGCGGGGGACACAGCGGGACACAGTGGGGGACACAGCGGGGGACACAGCGGGACACAGCGGGGGACACAGTGGAACACAGCGAGGACACAGCGGGACACAGCGGGACACAGCGGGGACACAGCGGGACACAGCGGGGGACATAGTCCGACAAAGCAGGACAAAGCGGGACACAGCGGGAAACAGCAGGACATAGCGGGGGACACACCGGGACACAGCGGGGGTCACAGGACACAGCGGGACACAGCGGGGGTCACAGCGGGACACAGCGGGACACAGCGGGGACAAAGCGGGGGACAAAGCGGGGACACAGCGGGACACAGCCTGACAAAACGGGACATAGCTGGACACAGCGGGGACACAGCAGGGGACACAGCGGGGGACAGCGGGGACACAGCCGGACACAGCAGGACACAGCGGGAAACAGCAGGGACACAGCGAGGACACAGCGGGAAACAGCGGGACACAGAGGGGACACAGCGGGGGACAGCAGGGAGACACAGCGGGTACACAGTGGGGACACATCGGGACACAGTGGGACACAGGGTGTACACAGCAGGACACAGCGGGACACAGCAGGAAACACAAGCAGACACAGCGGGGGACACAGCGGGACACAGCGGGGGACACAGCGGGACAAAGCGGGACACAGCGGAACATAGCGGGCCACAGCGGGACACAGTGAGACACAGCAGTGACAAAGCGGCGACACAGCGGGGTACATCGGGACACAGTGGGACAGAGCTGGGGACAGAGGGGACACACCGGTGGACAACGGGGACACAGCAGGACAGTGCGAGGGTCACAGTGGGAAACAGCGGGGAATCACGGGGACACAGGGGGCGACAGAGAGGGACACAGCGGGACACAGCGGGACACAGCGGGGACAAAGCGGGGGACACAGTGGGGGACACAGTGGTAAACAGCGGGGGACACAGCGGGACTCAGCTGGGGACACATCAAAGGACACAGCGGGTGACACAGCGGGGGAAACAGCGGGAAACAGCGGGGGACACAGCGAGGACACAGCAGGACACAGCGGGGTACACAGAGGCAGACACAGCGGTACACATCGGTACACAGCAGGGACACAGCGGGACACAGCGGGACACAGCAGGGACGCACATGCAGACAGCGGGGACACAACGGGACACAGGGGGGCCAACGGGGACACAGCGGGACACAGCAGGACACAGCAGGGACACAGCGGGGACCCAGCGGGGGACAGAGTGGGACACAGCGGGGACACAGAGGGACTCAGCGTTTACACAGCGAGGACACACCAGAGACACAGCGGGACACAGCTGAGACAAAGCGGGGACACAGTGAGACACAGCGAGGACACAGCGGGGGACAGCGGTGACACACTGGCGGACAGCGGGGACACAGCGGGACACAGCGGGACACAGCAGGGGACACAGCGGGACACAGTGGGGGACACAGCAGGGGACACAGTGGGACACAGCTGGGGACACACTGAGGACACAGCAGGACACAGCGGGGGACACAGCGGGGGACAGCAGGGACGCACATGCAGACAGCGGGGACACAACGGGACACAGGGGGGCCAACGGGGACACAGCGGGACACAGCGGGTCACAGCAGGGACACAGTGTGGGACACAGCGAGGACACAGCGGCACACAGAAGGATACACAGAGAGGACACAGCGTGACACATGGAGACAAAGCGGGACACAGCAGGGGACACAGAGAGGACACAGCGGGACACAAATGGGGACACAGCAAGGACACAGTGGGACACAGCGGGAAAGAGCGGGACACCGCGGGGGACACAGCCGGGGACACAGCAGGGAAACATCGGGTCACAGCGGGGACACAGTGGGGGACACAGCAAGGACACAGCGGGTCACAGAGGGATACACAGCGAGGACATAGTGTTCCACATGGGGACACAGCAGGACCCAGCGGGGGACCCAGCGAGGACACAGCGGGACACAAATGGGGACACAGCAAGGACACAGCAGGACACAGAGTGAAAGAGCGGGACACACCGGGGGACACAGCCGGAGACACAGCGGGACACAGCAGGGGACACAGCAGGACACAGAGGGGAACAAAGGGGGCACACAGCGGGACACAGTGGGACACAGCGGGTTACACAGTGGGACACAGCGGGGACACAGCAGGGGCACAGTGGGAAACAGCGGGACACAGCGGGGGACAAAGCGGGACACACCGGAATACCGCGGGACACAGCGGGGGACACAGCAGGGGACACAGAGCCGCACACAGCGGGAGAGATTGGAACACAGCACGGACACAGCGGGGACACAGCGGGACATCGCGGGGACAAAGCGAGGACAGAGCGGGACACAGAGGTACACGACGAGCGACACAGCGGGGGACAGTTGGGACAAACCAGGGAACAACGGGGACACAGCGGGACACAGCTGGGACACAGCGAGGACACAGCGGGACACAGCGGGGACACAGCGAGTACACAGCAGGACACTGCCGGACACAACAGGACACAGAGGGGAACACAGCGGGGGACACAGCGGGACACAGCGGAACACAGCGGGGTACACAGTGGGACACATCGGGTATACAGCAGGGAGACAGCGGGTCACAGCGGGACAGAGCGGGGAACACAGCGGGATATAGCAGGGGACACAATGAGGACAAAGCGGGACACAGAGGGACACAGCAGGGGTCACAGCAAAGCCACAGCCGGACACAGCGGGACACAGCGGGGGACACAGCAGGGGACACAGCAGGACACAGGGGGACACAGCGGGACACAGCGGGGACACAGCGGGGGAGAAAGCGGGACACAAGGGGGACCCAGCGTTACACAGCGGGGACACAGCGGGATACAGCGGGAACACAGCAGGGGACACAGCAGGACACAGAGGGGAACAAAGGGGCACACAGCGGGACACAGTGGGACACAGCGGGGTACACAGCAGGACACAGCGGGGACACAGCAGGGCCACAGTGGGAAACAGCGGGACACAGCGGGGGACAAAGCGGGACACACCGGGATACAGCGGGACACAGTGGGGGACACAGCAGGGGACACAGAGACGCACATAGCGGGAGAGAGTGGAACACAGCAGGGACAGAGCGGGGACACAGCGGGTCACAGCGGTGACACAGCGTGACACATGGGGACACAGCGGGACACAGAGGGGGTCCCAGCGAGGACACAGTGGGACACAAATGGGGACACAGCAAGGACACAGCGGGACACAGCGGGAAAGAGCTGGACACAGCGGGACACAGCCTGGGACACAGCGGGACACAGTGTGGACACAGCGGGACACAGAGGGACACACAGGGACACAGCAGGGACACAGCGGGGAACACAGTGGGACACAGCGGGGTACACAGCGGGACACAGCAGGGACACAGCAGTGGCACAGTGGGAAACAGCGGGACACAGCGGGGGACAAAGCGGGACACACCGGGACACAGCTGGACACAGCGGGGGACACAGCGGAGGACACAGAGCTGCACACAGTGGGAGAGAGTGGAACACAGCAAGGACCCAGCAGGGACCAGCAGGACATAGCAGGGACAAAGCGAGGTCAGAGCGGGACACAGAGGTACACAGCGAGGGACACAGCGGGGGACAGTGGGGACAAACCGGGGAACAACAGGGACACAGCGGGACACAGCTAGGACACAGCGGGGACACAGCGGTGACACAGCAGTGGACACAGTGGGACACAGTGGGACACAACGGGGGACATAGCATGGACACAGCGGGTCACAGTGGGGAAATAGTGGGGGACACAGCGGGATACAGAAGGACACAGCGAGGACACAGCGTGACATAGGAGGGCACAGCGGGGACACAGCGGGGACACAGCGTGGGACACAGTGGGACACAGCTGGGGATACAGCGAGGACACAGCAGGGACACTGCGGGACACAGTGTTTCACAGCGGGCAAATAGTGGGGGACACAGCGGGGGACACAGCGGGGTACAGAAGGACACAGAGAGGACACAGTGGGGACACAGCGAGTACACAGCGGGACACAGCCGGACACAGCAGGACACAGAGGGGAACACAGCGGAGGACAGAGCAGGTCAGAGCGGGACACAGCGGGACAGAGCAGGGAACACAGCGGGATATAGCAAGGGACACAACGAGGAGAAAGCGGGACACAGAGGGACACAGCAGGTACACAGTGGGGTACACACTGGGACACAGCGGGGACACAGCAGGGGCACAGTGGGAAACAGCGGGACACAGCGGGGGACAAAGCAGGACAAACCAGGACACAGCGGGACACAGCGGGGGACACAGCGGAGGAGCCAGAGCTGCACACAGCGGGAGAGAGTGGAACACAGCACGGACACAGCAGGGTCACAGTGGGACATAGCGGGGACAAAGCGAGGACAGAGCGGGACACAGAGGTACACAGCGAGGGACACAGCGGGGGACAGTGGGGACAAACCGGGGAACAACGGGGACACATCGGGACACAGCTAGGACACAGCAGGGACACAGCGGGGACACAGCAGGGGACACAGTGGGACACAGCAGGGGATACAGCAAGGACACAGAGGAGACATAGGGGGACACTGCGGGACACAGTGGGACACAGCGGAGACAGAGAGACATAGCAGTTACACAGCGAGGACACACCAGGGACACAGAGGAACACAGCGGGGACACAGCGGGGACACAGCAGGACCCAGCGGAACACAGCGGGGACACAGCGGGTACACAGCAGGACACAGTGGGGGACACAGAGGCGGACACAGCGGGACACAGCGGGACAGATCGGGACACAGCGGGGACACAGCGAGGACACAGCAGTACACAGCGGGGAACACAGCGGGGCACACAGCGGGACAC